>NW_026931791.1:0-49705 GCF_032062105.1 Saccostrea cuccullata
AATATACATCACAAGATTTTGAATATACATCACAAGTTTTCGAACATACATCACAAGATTTTGAATATACATCACAAGATTTCGAACATACATCACAAGATTTTGAATATACATCACAAGATTATCAAATATTGCAACGTTTGACATGCCATACAAGGACCTCGATTCTTTTTTATTTAAACATAATAATAATGTAATTATTATGAATCAATTTATTTAAGACATTTTCGGAATGAAATACCGGGACTCTTTTGACAATGAGTCCCAGTCTTTTAAATTGTCATTCAAAATATTTGTTTAAGATAAGTATAACGAAATTTTGTATTGATTTTGTTATTCAAATCCTTGAGAAACTCAAACGTTAATTCACAGAACTCAATTTAAACACTGATATATTTGCCGATCCTACTTTACCACTCCTTTTACAGTATGTTACAGAACCGGATAAAAAAAAAGTACATATATGACCAGCCCAAAACGCTGCAATTTATGAAAAACGTCTTAACTTTGAAAAATAATTGAAGAACAAGAACAGTGACCAATCTCACAAAAGATGCCAACAACAAGATAATTAGTAAGACAATGTTTTGTGACTTAACCCAAACCGTTATACTGTTTTCTTATTTCTTCTGCCAACATTTTCATGAAAATGTCACATAAGTACATACATGTATTGGTTTGGTAGTTACTGTTGTAAATTTCTTTGTGTAAAAAGAACGATAACTAAATAATTAGTAAAATTAAAGATTAACACTTTCCATAATCATTTTATAACACAAAAGTTTTATCTGGTTTATATATATTTGTTTAATCTTCTCTAAATTTTAGAATCATTTTGAACATGTAGTCCCCTTTTCTTCTTCAATTATTTTATTTTGTAAATTGATTAAATACTTTGTACTATCTAGTTAGAAAAAAATAACTAAAGCTTCACTTAACCACTTGTTGACATTGATTCCCAATTTAAAATTCATAGTTTGAAATACAGATTATACACGATCGATTTGTACCGTCAGCGAATTGTAGATGCTACAATGTACATGTATAAGCACAATTAACAAAGAGCAGTAACTATTTACCAGAAAACGTTTTAATACTCTCTATTACCTAACTTCTTCAGAAAAAATAAGTAGAATTCTGACATATAGATGTACATGTATTCTTTTTAGTCTGGTCCGATTTATAGAAAAAAATACTTCTAACGGCAAATAATTATTATTTGGTCCAGCATATTTTTTGACCTATTTCGAGAATGCCGAATCCGAAAAAATATGCTGGCCTTCATGAAAATGGCGTTAAAGAGGTCAAAATGGCGATTCAAAATGGCGGACATCCAATTTTTCTAATTTTCTCTCAATATCTTTCAAAAAGGAGAAATAATGTGTGAATATTTCAATGAGTGTAATATAAGTGTAAAATTAATAACAGAATGCTAACATTATTAGTTTAAATCAGAAAATTTAGTCGTTTCTACACATAATTCGAATTTTCTCAGATTTTTTTCTATTGTTCTATATTCCGCTTTTTTTTTTCTCAGAATTTTACATTTGAAAATATCCATACACTGCAGATTTGTATTTTTTCTTCTGCGTCTCACTATTCTACAACTGAATACTGGTGCAGCTGTAAGTTAAAAGTCAAAATGGCGATTCAAAATGGCGAATATTCATCTCTTTTTTAAAAATTATTTCTTAATGTCGTTTACATAGGAGAAAGGATTTGTGAATATCTTACTGAGCGTAGTACAACTATGTAAAATACCAACAAAACACTAATTTGATAACTTTAAATTGGAAAAATTTAGTCTTTCAAATTTGAAATGTGTTAAATAACTCCAAAATGGCGATTCAAAATTACTTCTGATACACTCGAATTTCGTTGAAACTCTTAATTCTGGTTCGTTTTGCAAAAATAAATTAGTTTTTTTAAAATATATATATAGTATATCGATAAGTCCATTAAATATGAACAAAAAATACTTGAAAATGACTTAAGTTTTTCCAAATTTTCCCCCTTCGTATTTGACCGTACGTGTTCCAAAGCCTTTGAGGCCCCGTCCACCTAAAATCACTCCCCATCCTGTAATTATCAACTTGAACTTCTTTCTAAACATCCCTCGGCACACCATCAAATATAACTGAAGAAATTCTTGTCCGATTTCATCAAATACTTTGTTCTTGCTTTTTAGCACTTATAAGAACTTATTATTATCCCCAAACATCTTCTATTCCAGGTTTATTTGGTATATGTTTCAGTCTGTCTTTGGAATTTTGGTATTTTAAACACTCAGGTAAAATGGTGCCCCGTGTCAAGGATGACAACCCCCTTGGCATGTAAAAGATCGTTTCTCTGGAGTTCGAAAAAGAGTAAGCTCACTGGGGGCCGCCAGAGAAACCAAAATCCTTCAAAAACCTTTAATTCAAACTGATAGTCTGCCGAAACATGGCTGAAAAATTGCCGACTCGGCGTTAAACAATATACAATCAATCAACCAACACTCAAGGAACAACACATTTATGTTCAAATGTTAAAAGTCTATTTTGTTATCCAAAACCATATGCAAAATGAACTAGAGGTACTGTTAGCAATTAGCTCACCAAATCAAACCTTGGTCTCCCATAAGAGTATGATGACAGTGTCCATGTTTTGCAATGAGAAACCCAAATTATGTGTCGTATCAAAAAGGGAAGTAGGAGGTCACAATGGCAACATGTAATAAAGATTCTGTGAAAGTTTCATCAAATTTCATTCAGTGGTATGAGAGGAGTTGCGGATAAGAGATGGGTACCCCAAAGCGTAACAGACGGACGGACGGACATACCGATTACTCTATACCCTCCCGCTTTTCAAGCGGTGGATATAAAAAAAAAACTCTGAGACATGTAGCTCTCTAATTTGTGAACTCGTATACCATTTGTTGTCTTTTAGGGTAGAAAGGTCATTATCTAGCAAGAAAATTCTCAAACTTGATCATCTTAAATCACATTGTGTACATATTTTGGTATATTTTGGTGAGAAAAGTTATGCAATTTAAGAGCGCCTGCAGCTTCCTCGTGATTCCTATCACTTACAAGCGTTCGTACCAATAGGCCTAAGTCATTCCTGATTTGGATCTAGTCAAACTTCTCTTGACAACAAAATTTTCTTGAACACTTGAAGAACTTTACAAGGCAACTTGATCCATACTTCTTTGTTAGGATAGTGTAAGGTTGTATCAAGAATCGAGGGGGGGGGGGGTTAAAACAAACATTTTCTTCTTTCAGATTTTGTAAATTTAATTTTTTTTTAATTCATATACACTGTTCAATACAAAAATATCCTTTCACAGCATGAAATATTTGAGAATGCAGTTGAATTTATGACTAAGAATAACAAAATGCAAATGTAGGGACACAGAATCAGAGCTGGACAGTCAAGAAAATTTATGGTTTATTTATGTATATTTTACTGATAATATTTAATAAATATGTTTATATTTGGATATTATAATATATTCAGATTTACAAGATGTAACAATTACAAGCCCTCTAATTGGTCGTGGTTCATCTTTTAAAAAATCATACTAAGTTATGTTGCAGTAGACCTTCCACATGAACATAGACATTTATTTTTTTCTACACTGGACTAAAAATAGATCAAGAATTCCCATCAACTGATGTTCACTCGCCTTAATGCTCGAGGGATACTGCTCTTGGGGTAGCTTAATTTTCATATTGTCTTCAAAACAGCAATTATTGTATGATACTATTAACTTTTTATATGAAGAAGCATTGGGAGACAGGTAAAAGGTAAAATGTCTTCGGAAATGTCGTCAAATATTTATCTTAACAATAGAAGTAATTAAACAAATTTAAAATTCGTGTTATAAAAATCCTAAGTCATTAACAAAAATTTCCTCCAACTTTCATTGCATATTTGAACATTATTTAATGAATAAAAAAACAATTCAAACTGTAATTTATTTTCTGCAAAACGAACCAGAATTAAGCAGTTTGGGTACTCAGTATTTTACGAAATTCAAGTGTATAAGACGTCATTTGAATTGCCATTTTGAGCTCAGTAAAATATTCAAAAATCCTTTCTCCTATGTAAACGACATTAAGAATTCAATAATTTGAAGAAAAAGATGAATATCCGCCATTTTGACTTTTAACTAACAGCTGCACTATCATTCAATTGTAGAATAGTGAGATGTAGAGGGAAAAATACAAAACTGCAGTGTTTGGATATTCGCAAATGTAAAATCCTGAACAAAGAAGAATATAGAAACAATAGACAAAAAAAGTCAGAGAAAATTCGAATTAAGCATAAAAAACGACTACATTTTCTGAGTTTTACTAATAATGTTAGCATCTCATTATAATTTTTATAGTTTTATTACACTTAATTAGATATTCACTCATTATTTCTCCATTTTGAACAACATTAAGAGATAATTGAAAAAATTTTGAATTTTTGAATCGCCATTTTGACCTCTTCAACGCCATTTTCATGAAGGCCAGCATATTTTTTCGGATTCAGTATACTCGAAATAGGTTAAAAAACTATGCTGGACCAAATAATAATTATTTGCCGTTAGAAGTTATTTCTAGCCTTCTTTTTAAAAATCGGGACCAGACTATTTCTTTAATTTTACATTTTACTTTATTTACCAATGAGGTTAAATGATATGACCGGATATAAAATGGTTTGAATGCTAGAATGCTTCACAATGTTGAAAAGTAAAAAAGTAAATGAAATATATTGAGATACCGAACAGTAAATCTAATTTCTTATTGGCGTGTTTAATATAAACTGTAAGGCCATTATTCATTTCATATATTTGTCATCGGTCAGTTGCAAAATTACTTTGTTCAAAACATCTTGATTTACAAACAGGTTCTCTGTTGATATTATAAAGATGCTCGATTTTCTGATTAACAATAATTATGTGCTTTTTGGAGACCATGTCTTCCAACAATCTATTGGAGTTCTCATGGATACTACTAGTATTTGCGCCCCGTTATTAGCAGACCTATTGTTGAATTCAGTTAAATCAGAATTTGTTCAAAATCTGATATGTAAAAAGAAAAGGAAAACATCGCCTGTGGCCTTCAATTTGTCATTTAGATATATTGTAAATTAACAATGGTTATTTCCATTTTTCTGTCGATACGATATATCCGGCCGGTGAACTTGAAACAAAAATATTACAGAGGCTGACATATCTGTTTCATATTTCGATACTTAACATGAAAGAGACTTTAATGGTAATCTAACCTCCAAGCTTTATGATAACATGATAATTCTAACTTTTCATTTGTCAACTAACCTTACTTATGCAGCACTATACATCACCTGCATACGTCGTTTATATCTCAGTTGATTCGATACCCAAGAGCATGCTCCACGTATGAACATTTTTTAAAAGGTGAATTAGTTACAGACAAGTTGCTGAAACGGAAACAACAGCATCAGCAGTCTCGTTTAAAGTCATCATTTTGTAAGTTCTATGGTCGATATTATGACCTTAACAGCAAATACAATTTATCATTGAGTCAAATGTCGATTGATTTTTTTCATACTGTTAGGCCATTATATACACATTGTCGAATATTTTTACAGTTATTTCCCGATCATGTCACACGGCGGGTGTGCTGTTCAGCAAGGAATGATAACTCCTTGAAATCTTATTCCCTTCTGATATTGTTGAATTTCCCTTGAATGTCAATATGCCAACAAAGAAATTTACACAGTTAATGTAAGTAATATTCTTAACCACGAATGAGTCCAACCTTGTATTCCACCATAAATCTATTTCACATTGAAGAAATATTTTTTTTTTTACAAACATACATCGACTGTTGTTTCTAAACGTTTGATTACAAGAAACTTAAAGGCCATGATATGGATTATTTGAAATATATAATCCTCCATCATGCTCATGTTCTTCTTCACGCTAAAAATTTATTACTGCTGGGCATTTTATCAATGGTGACGTAAATATGCACAATGTACATGTAGTTAAAATTCGAACCTTAATTCATTTATTTTTAAATAGAATAAATAAGAAAATTTATTAAACCCCGATTTTCATCTTCTATCATTATTTAAAAAATATTTTGAATTCTGTGGAAGTTTAATACCAGCGATGGGACGGACATGAAAAGGAAGACCTTGGCACTTTATCAGAATTGATCATATATAGTACTAGTATTAACATTTTGTTACAATCTCGCATTGAGCGATTGAGGGGCAATATAAAAACCATTTAACCTTCTGTTTTCAGTAGATCAGAAGATAAAAAAAAATCAAATAGATTACACGATCAGCATATGCATGTGCTGGTCCGAGTTGCATGACAATGCAGGTCACAGCATTGTCTTTTAAGGGTCATTATTTCTATTATAGTATATTAAAGCATCTGAGTTTTAATTCTATAAAGTGGTAATCTTACTTATACTCATAGCCCCCTTTCTGATATCATCTAAAATCATTTGTCAGATTACAATATTTTCAATATTCCACACTACGAAAATGAAAATAATATAATGAATTCCGAAACTTCATAAAACAAGTCTACAAAGAAACATTGCGGGGAAAAAATAAATGTTTTAGAAAGCGGTTTATAAAAAAGTGTAAACTGCCCCAAGTTATGTTATATCGTATAACAAAGATTAAAATAAACTTCATTCCATATAATTTAAATTCAGAGTAGACAATGAACCAAATTTCCTTCTAAAAATGGCTTCAAATAGGGCATATTTTAAAAGTAACGTCAAGCGGAGTTGTATGTTTTTGATGAATTCTCATTGTGACGTAGGAAAATAAAGTTATAAGATATAAAGTAAATAATTTATCCAACCAAATGATGTGTTACGGCGGAAGAAGTAGGTATAGTTTTAGCTTTATTGTGCCCTAAAATGTAATGTCATCTAAAAGGTTTGAAACTGGCTTAAATATTTGTGAAGTATATGACTGTGATAAATCAGGAAGAAATATTGCATGAAAGATTACCATTCTGCAAATATGAAGTCATAAATGTGAAACATTTCTCTATTTTAAACAGAAAACACCTCAAAATGGCCCAAGTAATCAAGGGTTTTTTTCCTTTAGAAAATAGTGTCATAGCAGTGGCTCACTTTAATTTTTTGATATGTTGTGTAAAAGTCAATAAAAAGTCACATATCTCAAAATCTTTGTGGGCGATGCCTGTGAACAATATAACCTGAAAGAAAATTCCATTGAAAACTGGTGTCTTCTGCAACTTTTTAACAATGCTCATGTTTATGACGTCACAATTAGCATTTAAAACACCTTTGAGAAAAATGATTTGTATGATTTTTCTGCATGGAATTCCATTGATTCAGAAAGTACGAGTTTTCATCTTTTACACCAGATTCAAGTTTTTTTTAGAAAATCACAGGGCAAGATTTGTATGGAAACCATACCTTGTTCTTAAACAACTGTTTAAAAGTCATAGCCAAAGTTAACATTTTTTCAAGATAGGTCAAACTCCGGGGTCAAGGTCAAATTGTCAAGGTTGGTTTCTAAAGAAAGGTCTTGTCACAAGGATTTGATGTGGGAAGTATGAAAGCCATGGCACCAACCGTTCAAAAGTCATTGCGAAGATTAAAGCTTTTGAAAGTATTAGTAGGTCAAACTCCAAGGTCATGGTCAAAGGGTCAAAGTTGTTGGTATCCAATGAAAGGTCTTGTCACAAGGATTGCATTTGTGAAGTATGAAAGTCGCAGCACCAACTGTTCAAAAGTTATGACCAATTGCAAGGTTCAAGGTTTTTTCAAAGTAGGTCTATATCCAAGGTCAAGGTCAAAAGGTCAAAGTTGTTGTAACCAACAATTTTATTATTCAATACAATTTCTGTATTAAATAGTTTACTCTGTCCTGTTAGAACATCCATGTAAAATTTGTTTCAAAAGAAGTGTATTTTATAAGCAAAAAAGTTGGACAACAAAGAAACTTCAACTTTGCAAATTTATAAAGGAATAATAATTTAGGTTATTAAGAGTTACATGTATCTCTCTTATCTGAGTATCGACGAACCTTCAGGCTGGGCTAAAACAAGTGCAACATATAAGGAAGCTGTATATTAAGAATAATGTAAATTTGAAATTGTTCAAATCACGACTCCGGGGTTACGGTAAGTCTGGTCTATCAAAAATACAATGTATCTGTTTGTCAAACCTTTTGTTTCATTTTAATACCTTTAACAGATTTAAAGCTTAAAAAATGACACAAAAATATGTTACCATGATTATTTTATACAATGTATGAGTACACACACAGCTTTCAAAATGCACAGAATACAGTAGTATGATTTTCTTTATCAAGTTAATGCTTAATACAAAATATGACATTGAATTTATAACTAATAAAAAAGTGATATTACGCTCTTGCTAAAAGAACAAAAAAATCATTTTGTAGAAAATATTAATAAATACATTTTAAAAAAATGCAAACAACAGTATAATTGAATGTTTTTGAAAATTTTAATTGTGTTTTTCATGCTTTTTTGAAACCCTTTTCATACCAAGAATCCCATTTCTGCATGCTCTTTATAGATTACAAGCAATTGAAAGGGGGATTACGTTTAAAGGAAAAGATAAATATAATGTAGAGACAGTATTTAAGCTCAAGATTCATTTAAACAATAAAGACGGGGAGAGGAGCAACCAAGGACCTCTAAAACATCAGATGTGAGATCATGTATAGGGGACTAAGTATTCCCTCTACTGACCACTCAAAAAGTCTCAGTTAGGACACTTTCCGTCTTTAAATACTTAAACAAAAAATTTATATTGAACTTTACCGAGTATTCCACTCATATGTGTTATGCGTTTAATTTCATTTAACATGATACTTTTATCGGTCGGATACCTTAATAAATTTAAATCCTAATAAATTATGCTTTGCTTCGGAATTTTGGAAACCCTTATACTTGAACCACATTAAATCTGACTAAAAAGGAATAAATTATGAACAGTGGTGAATTTTAATGTTTCCACGAGTCGAAGGTGATTTGCAAGTGTAAAATAATCAATGAAATGTTTAAAAGAGGCGGTTAAGCACACAGGGGGGGGGTACTTAAAATGATCATGACATTATAAGATCTAAAGACCTTAATTACGCTTTCTTTTGTGTCTATGTACACTTATATGCTATTTTAATATTATTTACTCATTAAATGTACTCATTAAATAAACTAATGTAATGAAAACTGATATTCATGAATTATGAAATATTCTGTTTAACTAAAAAAGAAACCTAATTTAGAAAAAGAAACTAAATTATTTTTCCCGTCTGCGATTTTTTGGAACAACCTCTTATATATATATATATATATATATATATATATATATATATATATATATATATATATATATATATATATATATATATATATATATATATATATATATATATAAAACCAGAGGCAGCGTTCTCAGGTATAATTTCAAAATAGACGGACCAAATTACATGTTCAATGCTTCGAGTGCTTACCAGTATCACCACTTTTTTTCTTTCTTACATGTACATTAAGTTTTTGGTGAACATATTTTTATCAAACTGTCGAGGTTTGTTCTGATCTCATTCATTTTGATATCTTGAAAGACCTGTTTCAAAATATGGAGTGTTCTTTTCTTTTTAAGCAATATTGGTGAGAACCAGAAGCATTATGCTACTTATAATTTGTGAATTTGAAATTTAATTCGATTCCAAAGAATCGAAAGTCGAGTTTAGTCGGGAATGGTGAAATTTCCCCTTTTTATAAGTGCACCGTTCTGACGTTTTCTTGGCGCGTCAAATATGAAAATCGTGTAAAACGCCCAGAAAAAGTCAATATTTTGGACAAGTATTCTACATGTAGAGCTTCGTGTCATGTGTTAATTGGTTGTTTCAAGAGGCAACTTTAGAGTTTATTTCTACAGTTTGAGTTTAAAGAATTCTTTGTAAAGTGTTAGAACAAATTTCCAACCATACAACAGAAAGTAGTGAAACAGCCACGTCTATTACACTTATGTTTTATTTTAGATATAATAATTGAAGACTCAACAATACATTCATGGAAGTCTAGAGAACGACTTCAGGAAAGAGAGATAAGTCACATATTTCGCATTGTAAACGCCTAATATGTATCTTGCTTGTTTATAACTTTGATTTTGACATGTTCGCAAATTGAATTGATTAGATGTCTTAAAGATAAACTTATTCAAGATTGGTTGACTTTTTGTTTGTTTTATTCCCTTTGAAAATAATTTCAGTCATATGAAGCGTCACCGCATGCGAAGGGGAGGCTTCAACATTATACATTTTCTCTAAACGCAAGACCAGTGAAGAATTAGAGGTGCGAACGCCATCCTCGATTTTTATGGACTCATTTGAAATATTTACGGAATATTCATGGAATATTCATGGAATAAAAGAGATGCTTTTTATTTCCTGGCAAAGAAAAAAGAAAAATCAAGAGTGTGCCACAAGTCGAAATTTTCCAGCAGAGAGAGCATTGTATTTTTGTTTCTTTGCTTGTTTAACATTCATTTGAAATTGTTTTCTCATATTGAGACGCCGCCTACCGAAAGTGAGTCATGTACCCGACACTTACCGCTTTCAAGCAATGAGGGATCTTTATTTATGCAAGCACCTACTTTGACGTGAGACCTCGGATTATATGATCTTATCCGAAGGACTGGTATGCATATCAAACACAGAATGAACCCTGAAGTAAGGAGCAACTCCGTACTCTGTGAAAACACCATGAAGACCAAACTAAAACTGTCAATTTCAAAAAAAATAAATATGTCGTCCAGAATATTTTCAATCTCACAGGGTTTCGCTAGCTTAAGCTATGTCATCTCAACCACTGAGCTACAAATATGATGTTTTAGCAAGGGAAAATCAATGCAAATGTAATAGACATAAAGGTAAATATTTTACATGTGTACACTGGAGTTGAACATGGATTTTTATGTCCCACTCCTAAGATTAATTCCACATTCAACTAAAAAACATTAAAAATTCTTTGTTTATAATCTTAGAAATCTATAATTTGGCTTTATTTCATACACCCCTACTAATGTGTTCGGAAACTTTAATTTATTTTTCGGTGTTCTGCACATTATAAAACCCGATGAGTTCAGAGTAGCTCTGACAGTGGCTCTGGCGAGAGCTAGCGAGACTTCAGCGAGATAGGGTAAATTATTCACGGAAATGTGGCTAGGAAGTGACTAGCACGTGGAGACATAGTAAACAGAAAAGTTATGTTGTGTTTTAGTTTTCACCACCCTATAATATCATTCTGTAGAAATGTACTTCAATCGATCTTTCTTGTTGAATTCATTCAAGTTTAAATTATTTTTAAGTATTCTCTATGATACAATTTTCTGCTGTCATGAATTAAAATTTCTTTTTGTACAAATATTTTGCATGGGAACCGGGACTATATTTTGTGGCGTCAGATTAGCAAATGGGGCACCAATGTGACTTTAACTGACAAATCACATGAATGAGAATCGCATTATGGGTTACTATACGAATACTACAGAAATTTTACGCTTGATAAATTCCTTTATTGTACTAGCGGTGAATACAATTGCCAGGTGGATTCCCTGGCCAACACACGTGATCACGAGTATAGTTATTGTACATTTAAATGCATACGAGATGCTGCTCGTTTTCCTCATCTTTGAAATGCTGGTGTTCTGAACTTGATACGAACTACGTATACGTTTTATTAAACATAATTTTTTTTCTAGTTAACAGCAAATTAAAAACGCCCG
Source organism: Saccostrea cuccullata (assembly GCF_032062105.1). NCBI lineage: Eukaryota > Metazoa > Mollusca > Bivalvia > Ostreida > Ostreidae > Saccostrea > Saccostrea cuccullata. Next base: position 11,778 of record NW_026931791.1, read on the forward strand.
TGATATTTTTCATGGATTGCAATGGTTGCATTTTGTTCATAAGAACATTTTTTTTATTTTACACTCCATTGACATGATCATAGATTGACCTGAACCACGTGTTCGAAGTAACATGTAATCATGTATTTGGCGTAAACGTATTCAATCAACAATTGGTCAGTTGCTCGTGGTAAGATCCTCTGTGCGCATTAATAGCAATAGCCATATAAGGCAAACAAAGGTTTTTTAGTGTAGATCGATGATATTACACATTTTTTTTACCAGCGTATCGGTCGCTAGTGAGCTGTAATTTTTGCAGTTAAGTATAAGATGTATTAATTGTTATTTAACCCCCCCCCCCTTAAGTCACCCATTTCTGTTGAAAATCATGAAAGTCTTTCAGAAAGGTGTGGAAACACACATTTTTCACAGGACATGTTTCAGAAGAAACAGACTATAACAATTTCCTGTTTACTGCCAATTTTATTTATAAAACCGGATCTACCCTATAACCTTTGAATAGGTAAACCTAAACCACGTGTCTTGAATTTAAATCACAATAACATTAGTAGGGGTGTCATAGGTTTTTGAAGAAAATTGCTGAAATTTAGTGAAATGTCGTTGCACGTATCTGTTGAGTTTTCTCAGTAACTGCTGTTTATATTTCAAGGAGTAAAGTCAAAGAGAAGTAATATAATTTTATCTTAATGGCTTGATCCTCCGACATATCTTAAAAGTTTAAAGAAGTTTTTGAAATATGGTATAGGTATGGTTAATTAAATTCAGTTTGGTGACAGGAATTATTCGCTGGATCGATTCAAAATAATAAAAGAAAAAAATAATTTTAATCCACCCTAACACGATTGGAAAATAAAATTATTTTTTTTCTAGATAGCATATAGTAACTTTTTCACTATATAGCAAATAGTATCTTTGAGGCAACTAGCGTAAGCTACGCAATACCGTATCTTTACACCCCCTCTTGAAAAGTGGGAGGGTATATAGTAATTGGGATGTCCGTCCGTCCGTCTGTAACGCTTTGGTCAGGTGATATGGAGGAGTGAGCATCCCCCCTACCATCCCCCCACCTACCCCCCCGTTTGCTCCTTATTATGATCAGTAAACAACTGAGAAATCCGTCGTCAATACATTATGTAGATAATGGACTAATAATTAGTACGGAAAAACGTCATTCAGCATTTGACTAAATGATAAATTGTATTATTTAATTGTGATAAAGGTCATTGTACCGACCATAGAACTTACGAAATGATGACTTTAAACGCGACTGCTGATATTCTTGTTTCATTAACTTGTTTGTCAATAATTAACCTCGTTTTAGAAATTGTTCATACGAAGAGCATTCTTTTGCGTATGTAATCAACTGAAATATTTAAAATCCGTATGCAGGCGATGAAGGTTCATCTTAAAATTATTGAAACTTTAATTTTCAGACGGGTTTGATTGACACATCTTTGCACTTTCACAAATCTTAATAATTAGAAAAAGTGGCAATCTTGTTGTGTATATATGAAAAATATAAAAACAATTATCCAGAAAATTCATAGTAGAAATGTTCGAAAGCAAAACATGCACAAAGAATATTGTCAGTCCGTGAAGTTATGATTAGCAGACTTTAACAATTGAGCGCACCTGGTAAATAGTAAACATCAACAATAACAGAACTCGTGCCCTGTTTACATATATTCTGCACTTCTCATGGGTGTGATCAATTTGCTGAACTCTGTACACAACACTTAGCGCGGAGAATGCTTGTGAAGGGGTTTTGATTTCTAACATTTCTACTCTGAATATAATTATTTTTCTGGATTAAATTCTTGATATTTTTCATAATACACAACAAGATTGCCACTTTTCCTAAGTATTAAGAATAAAAGTAAAATTTGTGAGAGTGCAAGTACGTGTCAATCAAATCCATACTAAAATTTGAAGTTTCAATGACTTTAAGATGAAATAAAATTTTTAATATACTTTTGTGTGAAATGCTATTAAAATATATAAGTATTGATATTATACAGAAAATATTAACATCAAATTTGTTTCCATGCACATTTAAAGGTTTATTGTAAGACCGATGCCCATGACTATGCTTGCATCTCTGTGTATGGTTAAAAAGCTTCATTACATGTACATTGTTACCTTAAGAACTGGAAGGATTCCCAACACAATCGACAATGCATTACATCCATAAGGAAAGGTTGTCTCAAGTTTTCTAATTCAAAATTTTTCTCGTTGTTTACAGAAAGGTGTGCTCAGTAAAGGATTATCGGTATGGTGGTAAATCTTTTCTAGAATTCTAACTTTCATTGACAGATAGAATGATCAGGTAAATTAAAAAGCTTTTTTAAAAGTTGCTGGCCCACATTATTTATTTGAAATCTATGTCCTGATATTCTTTTATTAAGTGATCCTTTGATAAGCAAGTCTACAAAGAGTACATTCTATTTCTAAGACAACATTAAAAGATTTGCAGTTTAGATTTTCTCAAGTTTTAGTATATGAGCTATGTGCAGTAAGATTACTGGTGAAAAGAGGGTTACTTATCAAAATGTCACAGATTTTATAGTTTTTTGCAGAACATTTTGAAATAGAACACATGTAATCCGAAAAGGAGTCTTCAGCTATATCTATAATAGAGACCTTATATTCTATCTTTTTTTTTTTTTTTTTTTTGAATTATTGGCTTTATATTATAAATTCATTATTAAATAACTAGAATTAAATATAATGAAAAAAAAATAATAAAGAAAAATTTTTAAAACAATTAAAAGGAAGAAAATAATCATTTTCTTTAATATTAATAAGATAATTTGTGTAATTTGATTGAATATGATCTTTATTAATGAATAAATATTTTTAAAAGATATAAATAAGTTTATTTTAACTTTAGAAGATTCTTCAGAAGACAGATCTAATGATTTTGGAAAAAACGGTAACAGTTAAAGTTGCTTTAGGATGTGATTTGCTTAAAATCATACAGTAAGGAAAACGACTTGTCAAGATTTTCACGTATATGCCAGTAACTTTATATGCTTCTTAATAAGCCAAAATACAAGAGAAAACCTCTCATTTCAGATTACAGTAAAATTTGTTGTAGATTAATATTTACTTCTAATATTGGTTTGCACAATTTTTCACATAATTAATTTCAGTTGAATAAACTTTATTTACGAGATAAGGTAAAGGTAGAATAATAAGTTTTTTGTAAATGTATTAAAAACCCAAGAATTTACAATATATGAAATTTTATATGTCGTCAAAATATGGATAATTGTTTTGATATTACGGGCTTATGCAATTGTATCTACCCCTTTTATCGCTGAATATTTACAGTTTATCCTTCAAATAAGGTTAACTTGCTTTAGTTGTCAATCAAACCGTTAAAATGGAACTAATATTTTCTTAATTAAAAGTTTCATTGTCAATATATGTCATTCACCTTATATTTTCAAAATCAGATTTCACTTGATTTAGTTAATTATATAACCAGGTTTCCTCTCAACATGCTCAATGTTGAAATTTTTTCAGAGTGGTTGATATCTCATTAAAATCTCAGAATTACACAAAAATGTATAAAGATTGAATTGAATATTATATAATATATAGGAAAAGACATAAATGATCACTTAGAATCGATAGAACTGTATAGATAAAATACACTACATGAAATAGAATAATATATGTACATATAAATAACTTAACATTTATTTTTTCTTGTCTATCAATTTTATTATTTTACAATGAAAACCAGAGAATGAGGACCAATCTCGATATGCAAATCCACCAGTTTTGTCATGTGTTTTTATCCACACTTTATCGTTCTTTCTTCATCCTAATAACAGCTGACCCTGTTCCAGACGCATAATTAGAACTACTTTTCTTGCCATAGGCGTTATTGTACCCAACAGTGTAACCGTTCAGAACAATATTTGTTGAAAACTGTTTCCCAGGTTTGTAACAATTGTCCAGGAGAATGAGTAGATACCATGTTCAGGTGCTGTGAATTTACCAGTGGTAGCGTCATAGGCATTTCCAGAGTTAAGAGTTACCGTCTTAAATAAAACAACTGCATTTTCTGGAGGTCCGTTTGATCAGTTGATAACCGTGCGTGAAAAGCCACCTTTTCTGCTTCAAATCAAAATAAAGTGAAAAAAAAAAAATGAAGATGAACGCAGCACACACAGTAAAAGATACACATGGACACTGTAGGATAGTATTGAAATGATGCAAGTTTATATCAGGACAAATTTCGATTATAATTCATTAAATTTAAGAAAAGTCATACATCTTATCGATTTGTATTCGATATTCGATTTCAACATATATTTATTGATATATCTTTTATTTATTATACTTGTAATATTATATGTAATTTAGTTGAATCTTATTTGTCGCGATTGATTGATTGATTGATTGTATATTATTTAACGTCCCTCTCGAGAATTTTTCACTAATATGGAGACACCACTATTTGCCGATAGAGAACTGCAAATTTTGTCCTATACTCGGAACTCAGGGCGCACGGAGGGATCTTTTCGTGCTACTGCGAAACGGGACCTCGTTTTATACGGTCTCAACAGATGGACCGGTCTCCACGTCGAACTGTGTGATTCGAACCCGCGACGTAAGGATTGACTCCTTACTTCGCGTCTTCTAGAGCAGACGCTCTAAACACTGCGCCACGCGGCTTTGAAAAATATTGTTTAAATCAATGTTACCCTCTGAAGGATGAAACCGGGCCCTCCAGCGTGAAAGAACATAGCAACAGTTAACATTACTTGCATGAGGACTGGTAGTTTTCGAAAAAATGATCTCTGCGCGGGATATATGCGCGCATTGTTTACCATTTTTGTATTTGTATGAAACACTCGGTATAATATCATTAATACTTTATGCAGTTGAGAGTAAAATTCAAAAGTTTAATCCCTCGAAAACAATTGTCAACCTTCGTTTCGTCTCTGTTGGCAATGTTTTTGGGGAGTAAAAGTAAAAATGTTCAATGCTAGCCCCAAATACAGTTCTGTAGATGCGGTATTTATATTACATGTATATTTTCAACACATAATCTTTTATTAAGAGATGAAGGCGTAGCCATAACAGTAATTTAGTACCTTTCTGTTTTCCTTTGGAACATTCTTTTCGATATCCCATTTTCTTACAGACTGTGTTATACTTGTTGTATTTATCGATGAAATCACGTGTCCCTTCTTTTGCATTTACATGAACTTCCTTCAGCATTGCTAGAACAATGAACACAGCCTTTAGCATAAAAGCCCTGAAAAATGAAAAAAATGTATAAAATGAACATTTATTTTTATTCTTAATTTGCTATAATTTTTTGACATACTAGGCATAAAAATTGCCAATAAAGTATCTCAAACTGAAAAAAAATGGTTTACTGCTAAAACAGTAAAAAAAAAATTCCAGAAAAGAAATCAAAATTTACTTACATTTTAGAGACCAATGAAGTTAATTTTTTGAGCGCTGAGATATACATATAATTTTAGAAACTCTCTTTATATAATCGTAAACACAGTCATTTAAAAGTAACCTGAGAAAGACGACAAAGTTTTGTGCATGCATTTAGTTATATATTTATAGACAGAAAGGTCTCTTTTATACAATTGTTCATTCTTCTTGAAGGGTTGTTCAACTTAACATTCGTGTATTTAGTACGTAATTGTAAAACATAACATAATTTATATTGAATATATAAATAAAGGCTAAAAAAAAATACAACCATATATAAAGACAAAAAATAATCAAACATACAACTGATTGGAAAGAAGATCGTAGGAAAAATACGAGATGAAATATTTACTGAAAACTAACCGGAAGAAACTACTTTCCTTGTTTATAGTAGATTCAAACAATTTTTACTTTAATTACCGTCTTTAAATACATGAACCAGTACTGGAATTTAGAAACAAATCTTTTTACAGATCACAGTAAATTCTTAGAAGTAAATATAAATTTATTAAATTTTATAGTTTTACAATGTTCTAGATTTTGATAGTGTAAACTTCGACGTGGAAGGTTTTATTTTTGAAAACAGATCCTTCACGTAGACCCTTCAGGATATGGAATAAAGTGAAAATTAACCCAATTTGTGTTTTTCTAACTTAAAATTTGTCACTGGAAGCTAAATTACTCAACTGATAAAGTGTTTCTGCAGATTATTTTTCCTAAAGCTATCTCGAACTATGACTGCTTTTCCTTACTATTGTAGATTATGCACAATTTCTATAATCGCTTTCTCGAATTAAATACTTTCCTTCGGATTCCGAACATTATACTTTGTAAATTGTTTATGTAAAAACGTACATGTAAAATCGTACTACTCTTCATTCATATTGATTCACTTTTTATTTTTGTCACAGCTGGGTGGAAAATAACGTATTATTTAAACAATGAAGTTATCTGTTTATCACAGAATTTGACAGCAAGTGTTATTTAAATTATAGGCTGTAAACTGTTAAATAGATAAGCAATATCATTGACATATTTTAGGATGCCTCTTACTCTTACATTTCTGTGCACAGTCATGAACCCAACTTACAGCAATTGTACTATCAAAGCATTCAAGAAACCACCTCTGTTCTCCATTTAAATAAACAACAAAAATTTAGGGACTTTCCACTTTTCTAAGATTGTGACTTGAGTTATATAGTAAAGAAAATAATTCTAATTAATTATGTAATACCGGTAATAGGTAATAAAATCCATAAAATAGATAATATGTTAACTATTATCTGTCTCAAAAAATTACACAAAAATGAGGCAGATTTCATATAATTGATAAGAAAAACCTTGCTTTTGCGTGTATTTAAAGATAGAGGTGCAACAAACCATGCTTCATTTTTTAAAAAATACATTTAGTGACTGAGTGAGGGGCAACATGCGTCTTGTTGGATCAAGAACCTAACTGTCTGCATGACGTCGTTAGACCAAAGGCAAACAGTTTGATTTGAGGGTCGACAAAACGCATTTGTCCGAAACACAACACAGTGACAAGGTCCTTGTGTTGTCCAAAACACTTGCAAAATGATAACTTCAAATGAGACTGTTAATATCCTTGTTTTATCAAATTATGTGTCAATAACTTGCCAATTTTAGAATTTGTTCAAATGTTGAACATGCTCTACAGAGAGACATGCATATGTTAGAATATATTGCTATATAAGTACGGAAAATGACAAATGCAAAGGTGTAGTCATTACGTTTAGTATCAAATTTTGTAGTTTGGTTATAATTAATGTCTTTTTCTGGTAAAATATGTAAATATGGTAGAGATGCGTCAGACTATCTGATATCTTTCAAGTCAATCTCACCGGGATATATATCAAGATTAATGAACATACATGTAACTACTGTTAACGAGGCATGATCTACTTGATCTGCGCAGACGTTTTAAAGCAGCGTCGACTGAGGCACGTCACAGTACCCTTGACTGCCGACAATTGAATACAATACCGTCACAATTAAAATGACGTCAAATTGCACTAAAATGTTTCGATGATCTTGCATACCTGTTAGCTCTATAGACTGTGCTTGTTGAAAGCTGGCTCATTCCGGCATCTCTATTATTTACATGTTTTTAGAAAATATTTTTTTTTATTAATAACATAATTACAACTTTGGAACATAATTTATTTTGGGGTATCAATTTCTTGGTACAGATTTATTAATTTTATCTTGTTTTATTTCAATTTGTGAGTTAGAAAAAAACACTACAACCAGAGGTAAACGATTTTAGTCTTTCTCCTCAAACTTGTTGAAGTGTTTATACTCACTATTTTTATTGAGAATAGAGAGAAATTTATTTCATAATGTAAGAATTAATTAAGTTATAGAAACTTATACAGTATTACAATTTTTTGTTGATGTTATGTAAACCCATTGCGACTTATAAGATATCTAGATGGATAAAAATAAGTCCTATTTTTGTGTTTTGATATTCCCCCTTTTCACTGCAATAAAGGCTACCTCCGATTTTCTTTTCATTTTTTAGAAGAGGGATGCAAATTGTATGATATATGTGAAAAACAAAATATTTCATCATTTATTTTTTTAACTTGTCAATTCCTTTGTTTATTGTGGAGTTTTAGTATGTAATTGTGTATAAAAGCACGAAAAATGGTCCATATCTTGAAAGTGCCCCCATCTGACTACAATAAAGGCAAGGTAACAAAATTTCATTCTAATTTTTCTTAGCATAATACATACAAATTTATTTCCAAGAATTAAAATTTTTTTTATCATTCTGTTTTCGTAATTTCCAACTAGATTTGGCCTCGTTAATTGATAATAAATGCACGTTGTCAAAATAATATAAATATAGCCCTTTGATGAGGTGGATCCATAGATATATCAACTTCACAGAAAAGCATATTGACCGAGCACGAAGTACGAGGTCGATATGCTTTTCTGTGAGGTCGATATATCTATATGGATTGACCGAATGAAAGGGCTTCATTTGTTATATATTACTTTTTACAGAGGTCGACAAAACAAAATAATTTGAAAATAATGGAAACAAGCCATAAGTTTCTCTTTGGATTCTTTTACACTTATGCTAAAAGATCAAATTAAGTTATTTTCTACTGACAGAATAATTTAGGAATTTTACTAATTAAAACAAGTACATTTGTTTTATTATCTTTTGAATCGATTAATGAAAAAACAATCTTACTAATGTTTTTTAATATAAAGTAAATCTTTATTCAGGGCATCATTATGTCCTACCAAAAATTTTTGGGGGAACATTAAGTCATATACTGTATTAGCTTTTTAAAAATCGGCACTATGGATTTCCTTTCAGAAGATTTTTTATGGTTTTTAAAGCATCAAGTCGAAATGCTTTTCAGAGACTATAAAAAGTAACACATGTCTTTATTTTGTTATATACTTGTTCATGTGAACAGGTTTCAGCCAATCAGAGAGCTTAAAATTATAGTATACAGTTAAAGTATATCGTTGAGGGAGTCAGCAAGATTCCAGTTCCCCAAGAGCAAGTCTATTTCCCGAGGCGCTTGCGCCGAGGGAAATAGGGTTGCTCGAGGGGAACTGGAATCTTGCTGACTCCCGAAATGATATACTTTAACTGTTTTATTATACCGATACAAACAAGATATTTGAAAAAAATTATATTCAATACTGTATTCAGCAACAATGTTTAATTCCAACAGAAATAGATAAAAAATTCGACAAAACAGAATACAGTCATGAAAGGAATTCCATTTTATCAATAAATCAGTTCATTGTCCGAGTTTTAACTTAGTAAAATCGAAAGTAACATTACGCAAATTTGAGCACGCCATTTCTGTTGTCGTTCGCTTCCAGTAAACTGGTTCTTTTTGATTGTTATGGGACCAGTTGACTCGCGATGCATTTCGATTCACTAATGAATATTCATGAGTTTATTCGGAACATTTTTAAGTTTGTCGTAAGTTGAAAGAAAATGTCAAGCGTTCCGAATAGGTGTGTATCAGTTCATAAAAAAAACGTACTTTTTTTCAGGGAATCAGTCTGTTTTGCAGGGAATCGGCTTATTTACGGTGATTTTCAGGAAATCAGCAAAATATATCGATTTACTTTTATATAGTGAAAAATCAGTAGAGGTATAATAAAGAAAAATAATGTATCTCATTGTCGAGTTTAAGGCCACAGTTAGTGTTTTCTTCTTCTCAAGTAGATGGTTTTAAGAAATTCTTTACGTGAATGCAAATTTAGGTCTTCTAATAACAGGGCTTATTTGGTACATGTACCTATGGGAATTCCGACAGATTGTTGGAAGACATTATCTACAAAATCTTCATTTCATACAAACACACAAATAAACATCACCAAACATGCACACATATGAAAAGTCTTAATATATAAAAGTGATGGCAGCATTACTATAGAAAATTTTAACTCCGAACCTTTGCAAAATTAACTGAAAGGGGTGGGGGCTTTAAATTTGAGGCAAAAAAGGCTGTACTCTAAGTGAATTATATTTGCAATATAGTTCCCCACACTTAGATGATACATAATTTGAAAATATTCAAAATAATACTAATACTGCAGGCAATATCCTGTAAGGTGATATACAATATTTCATTTGGATCTTCCTCCTCCTAATTCTACACTAGAAGTGTCTCCTTTCCTTGTGATTAAATCCATTGCCATGAAAATATATAGTTCTTCGTCTGTCTAATTAGATGTAACAAAAAAGAAAAAGATCATAATAATCTTATAGATTTATTTTCCCCAATTTCAATAATCATTCATTGAACATTTACAATTTGAAGCCGGAAAATGAAGACCAATCACCAGCAGCAGATTCCCCTTGACCTCCCATGGCCTTAATCCAAACATGGTCGTTCCTTCTCACCCCAATCACCGCAGTCGAGGACCCGGATGCAAAGTGAGAACTGCCACTCCTGCCATCAGCATGGTTGTGAGCGACAGCCTTACCATTGAGAACGATCTCTGTGTGAAAAAAGCTTCCAGCATGTGCCAGAATATTCCATGAGAAAAAGTATATCCCGTCTTATGGTGCCGTGAATATTCCTGTGAGAGGGTTATAGGCATGCCCTGCGTTCAGACTTGCTGCTTCGAATATAACAACAGCATTTTCTGGAAGGCTCCTTTGGTCTTTTGTTAACTTTGCTTGAAAGGCTACCATTCCTCTGTATGTTAATGTATTTTTTTTTCATTTGTGAACATCTGTATGTACAATGCTATTAAATTTATTTGCACTGTTTATACAATGAGGGTCTGATAATAGCAGTTTCACAGCCTAAAATATGAACTTCTTTACTTGAAGTTATGTTCTATGCTTTATTTTGTAAATTAAGGAGTTAAAGAAAAAAATAAATATTGATATTTTCATATGGATTTCCTGTAACAGAAGAATTAAGTACATATATCATACCTTCATAAAGGCTCCTTTTTGCACGACCAAATAACTGAGTTGATGTTCTTTCCTTTTTAATATCATATTTTTCACTATTTGCAGGGATAACAGCCAGTGCTGCTACACCTAGGAGTGTCGTTTTGAGGCAAAATGGCCTATTCAAAGACGTAAAAAAGATTGGTCATGCATTCCTACAGATATGCTATCAAAATAGTGAAAGAAAGAGATAATGAACAGTATCTCAAAGTCCATTTAAACAATACAAATAGGGAAGAGAGAAAAAATGGACTTTTAAAACAATCAGACGATCAGTGAACTAAGTTTATGTTTTTGCTTACATAGAATCAGATACAAGTAAAATTGGAACAGTTTTGTCGAAAATGTAAATAAAACCTGAAATATAAGACTAGGCTTTCCCTTTTAAATAAAACTAAACTATTGAGAGTTAAACAGATGTTAAATGCACTCAAATACAAATATTAATTTCCATAAAAAAAATTTCAAGAAAGTTAACGTTTTGTCATTTATTTAATCCATGCACAGTTATGCCTAGCAAAAAAATAATAATAATAAACTTTAAGAATTGGGTTTACAATGTTTTCTGAAGATATATATATATATAAATATACATTTTATTGTTGAGCAACTTTGGATTATGGGAATTATTTATATGACTGACATATTCACTAAATTTGGTATTAAAAATAAATGAAAAACACATTTCAAGGGTATTAAAAACAAGACAAGACCAGCCCCAGGATCATGAACCAGATTAAGACTGAAATCTGTAAGACTGTAAAGTGTTTATTAATTATTGAATTAGTCTCTTAATTTGCAGATTAAACATTTTGGGTAAACAATAAAAAAATATTTTGATTTGATTTAGGGGTCCATATATGTAACTTCCGCAACTTAAAAATACAACATTTAAAACAAACAACGTTTTCAGTGAACATGACATTATGAACAGCAATTGTTCTGCTTGCATATTCCATGACGCGCGCTCGCGCATCATCGAAAATATGCCAACAGAGCTTTTGCTATTCATAATGCCAAATTCACTGAATAATAGTTGCTTATTAATTATATTTGCATTCATTGATGTTGTCAAGAATATCAGAGGAAATACTGGCTTTTATTAAATACAGACGCGTCTTGTCGTCTTCAGTAAAGACAAACACACGTCTATAAAATCAAAATCTCTTAATTTTTGTTTTGACGTCATCGATCAACTTTATTGAAACCCTCTGACAAAGATCGATAATTTAACACTATGATGAAAAAAGACAATGATTTAATAATGATTATAACTCCAGAATGCTTTTCTATGATTTCTAGCTCACTTGAGCCCAAGGATCAGGTGAGCTTTTCTGATCAAAATTTGTCCGTTGCCTGTCGCCGTTGTCGTAAACTTTTCACATTTTCATCTTCTTCTCAAGAATCACTGGGCCAATTTCAACCAAACTTGCTACAAAGTATTCTTGAGTAAAGAGGATTCAAGTTTATTCAAATGAAGGGCCACGCCTTTTTCCAAGGGGAGATAATTATGAATTAGAGAAAAAATAATGACATTTTAAAAAATCTTCTTCTCAAGAACCACTGGGCCAGGAAAGACGAAACTCATGTGGAATCATCCTCAGGTAGCGTAGATTAAAATTTGTTCAAATCATGAGCCCTGGGGGTAGGGTGGGGCCAAAATGGCCGATCAAAGTTTTACATAGGAGAATATAGGAAAATCTTTAAAAATCTTCTCCTCAAGACCCACTGGGCCAGGAAAGATGAAACTGATGTGGAATCATTCTCAGGTAGCGTAGATTAAAATTTGTTCAAATCATGAGCCCCGGGAGTAGGGTGGGGCCAAAATGGCCGATCATAGTTTTACGTAGGAATATATAGTGACATCTTTTAAAATCATCAAAGCCATAATTAGTGATATTTATATGGAATCATCCTCAGGTAGTGTAAATTTTAGTTTGTTCAAATAACCCCCAGGGATAGGGTGGGGCCACAATGGGGGATCCAAGTTTTACATTATAAGATATTAAAAAATCTTCTCAAGAATACCAAATCCATGATTAGTGATACTAGTATTTTTATGGAAGCTTTCTCAGGTAGTGTAGAATTAAATTTGTTCAAATCATAACCCCGAAAAGTAGGGTGGGGCCACAATGGTAGATCAAAGTTTTACATGGAAAAATAAAGGGAATATCCGAAGAACAGAAAAGCTGTGTTTAGTCATATTGGCATGTAAACATTCTCATGTATTGAATATTTAAATCTGTTCAAATCATGGACTTTTGGGGTAGGAACTAAGAAGGGAAACGATGGGGAATCAAATTCAAATTATTACGAAGTAATATATAGGAACAAAATGTTTAAAAAAGATATCTTTTCATCAAGAGCAGCAAAGTCATATGCTGTATTGATATGAAGGCATTCTCAAATAGTATTAAAATTCAAGCCTCCCCCCCCCCCATACCTCAGTTAACTTTCAGTTCTGATCTGATATGTGCTTTTTCCTAGCCGATGTGCTCAGGTGAGCGATGTGGCCCATGGATCTTTTGTTTTAAGTTCTTCAATTTATTTGTAGAGCTGAAATCCTTCTTGAACATGTTGAAAAAATTTTACTATTAAAGTAATTTTGTTTTTCTGAATGTTTCTAAAGTGTGTATTGTTTTTCCTCCTCTTTTGTTTTACTACTTGTTTAGCATATGACATTATGAAACGGGCATTTCTATAACTATATTTAATGTAATTGAGATAAAAAAAAACCCAACCCAACTTCTTAAAGCTTCAATTTTCAAAGAAAATAGGAAAATATCAGAAATCTTAACAGAGTAAAAAAAAAACGATTTGTTGAAACTTACATTTCTATGATTGCCAATACCTTTTGTGAAACAATCATATTTCAGTCATTTTTATATGTAGATACACTTCTGTGGTCGTTTATGCTGCGTGTAGGTGGTCATGTTATTGTCCTATTTACCGGCGTATCACTTAGTTTTTGAAAATATTTACATTTATTATCATAAAACAATTTTCTCCACTTCTCTGTATCTGGACGATAAATAATTGCCTTTTCATTTTTTTTTTTACAATATGACTGAAAACTTCTGGCACATCTGCTACTGAGATCAATGAAATATGATTGCTTAATATATAGTTCAGACAAAGTTATAAAACTAGTTTCTAGTGCAAAAATTTAAAAACGCAGTATCGTCCAACTAGTTAGAAAAAGCCAAACTTATCATTTTAAGATCTGGAAAGCCTAGCTTTTTAACTTTAACCCAGACCAATAAATATACGAATAAAGTATATGGTCAACTTTGCCTGAAATTGTCCAATATCACTGTTATTGTTGATTGTGGACAAACTTTCCTTAACATTCCTACTAGTCACCCTTAAATCTTTCATTCCAGTTCTCTTGTAGATAAATTTTTTATCCCAAACATTATAAAAATCCATACAAACAAAGACACGTAGCGGGCTATAGTAAATGCTTAACCAAGCCACTTTCTTTACTCCTTACTAAGATATTAACAGTAGTCAAGGAGGAACTTCAAGAGTACTGTGAAACAATATATATACGAGAAGTTGCGTAAATCAGATGTGGATACTGAAAAATTTCAAGGAACTTTAGAAAATTTGAAATACCGAGATTTTACCAGAATCAACAGCTTAAAAAATCTCACTCCTCAAATTTATACACAATCATTACCCAAGATAAATTAAAGTCCAGGCTTTCTGATATCATTTACAACTATTTTTTTTTTAATAAAATGAAACTCGTAAATTTACTTACCTTCTCATTGATCATTTACAAATTTAATATGTTAAAAACATGATTCTGATTGTACACACAAATACTCTAAGGTTGAAATTAAAAAAAGATGAGTAAGTATCTGATTGACGATATCTATGTGGATTTTGGAGACCGGGTCTTCCAACACTCTATTGGAATTCCCATGGGTACCAATTGTACCCGTTATTAGCAGACATATTTTTGTATTCATATGAAGCAGAATTCGTACAAAATCTTATGCGTGAAAAGAAGAAAGTATTTGTTGTGGCCTTCAACTCGACATTTAGATACATGTACGAGGGTTGTTCGATATGTATTGTGTATTGTACCACAGCGCGATAACGCCTTGCACGATTTCGTCGATATTTATACGCCTGGATAACTCTATTCAATACCTTGCCAACAGTATAAACATGAGCCTTCATCTACACATGGTTATAAAATAATCGTCATTTCAATAGAGCCAGTCGTTGACCAGTGTTGTAAAAATGGTTAAGAAAAGGGTTGAGAATACTGAAGAAATTAGAGCTTATATAAAAGTTCGCACAAAACTCGGTAATTCCGTAAAGCAGATTTTTACTGAATTGGGGGAAGTTTATGGGTCTGATAAGGTATCTTATGAGACAGTTCGTAGGTGGAGACAGAAATTTCTGACTGGCACAGAGTCCGTCAAAGATGCATCAAAATCGGGTCGACCTGTGACTGTAGCAAGCAAGACAAATGTCTCAAAAGTCAAGGAAATAATTGAAAGTGATGGCAGGTACACGATTCGTGATATTGCCAAAGCTGTTGGCATATCGCTATCGCGGGTGCATTTCATTTTGAAGCGTATTTTGAAAGTACGAGAGATTTCTGCCAGATGGATACCCCATATATTGACAGATGACCAAAAAAAGTACGAATACAAACCGCTAAGCGACTGCTAAAAATGTTTCCAAACTTCAATTTGCAAACATAGTTACTGGTGACGAAACATGGGTTTACTATTTCGAACCAGTAAGAAAAGTTGGAAACAAATTATGGCTAACCAAACACGGTAGAAGGCCTGTAGTTGCCAAAAGGACAATGAGCACAAAGAAGGTCCTTTATTGCATATTCTTCTCTTGTGATGGTTTAGCCGTACAAATTCGAAGGGCAAAAGTGTTACAGGTCGGTATTACCGAGATGTTGTACTGAAAAAGCTCAAGAAATATTATCAGAAATGACGTCCTGTGTCGGGATTAGGCATGTTCGCCTTCTTCATGATAATGCTCCATCACATACATGTACATCTGAGCTTGTGAAGGAATTTTTGAAGTCTGAGAAGGTTAACGTCTTGCCACACCCACCATACTCTCCGGATCTAGCACCATGCGACTTTTTCCTTTTTCCAAAACTTAAAAAGTTCTTATCTGGTCGTCGATACAAGTCCCGACAGGCCCTTGGCTCAGCCGTCAGTCAGTGCCTCAGAGGTATACCTAAATCAGCGTACCGTGACGCATTTCAGAAATGGATTCAGAGATTAAAATTGTGTATTTCAAATCACGGAGAATTCTTTGAAAGGATGTAATGTCCATTTGACTATTTGAATCGAATGCTTTTGAGATATCGTACAATACACAATACATATCGAACAACCCTCGTATATCGAAGACGTATTGTCAATTAACAATTGTAATTTCCATTCTTATGTTCATACGATATATCCTGATGAGCTTGATATAAAAGATACAACAGAGTCTGACACATCCGTTTCATATACGAATAGCTTACTTGAAAAGACGTTATTGCTAGTCTAACACCAAGCTCTATGATAAACGTGATGACTTTAACTTTTCTATCGTTGACTTCCCTTACTTATGCAGCAATAAACCTTTATCACCTGCATACTGAGTTTATGTATCTCAGTTGATTCGATATGCAAGAGCATGCTCTACGTAGGAACAATTTCTAAAACGAGGTGAATTATTGACAAACAAATTGATGAAACAAGAATATCAGCAGTATCGTTTAAAGTCATAATTCCGTATGTTCTATGGTGGATACAATGACATTGTCGTCAGCTAATGCAATGTATTATTGAGTCAAATGCTTGTTGTTAGTCAATTATTTATACACCGAATTGACGACTGATTTTTCTGTTATTTTCCGATCACAACAAAGAACACAAGGCGGATGTTACCGGTCAGCAGGGGATGTTCACTCCTCCAGGGCATCTGATCCCAGCTCTGATGTTTTTGAGATCCGTGTTTTCTCTGCTCTCTATTTTGTTTTATTGACTTTTGATCTTGAATACTAGTTATTATCTAAATATGTTTCATTCTAGGATGTAAGCGCTAAGGAACATAATATTTACATCTCTCTTTTTCAATGTCATAAATTTATGTCAGTAAAGTACCAAATTTTGCAACCATTTTTAAACTTTTAAATCATAATATTAATGAAAATCATTGAGATAAAGAGGAAGATGGCGAACTTGGATCCATCTCAACAAGATACAAACAATAGAAATTTGTATCTCCTTGAAATTCCAAAGACAAGATCAGGCACCTAGGAAGAGTAAGCATTTCCCTATTGATTGGTCACATCCATCATTAATCTTATGTATGATTCAGATATATGGAGCACGCAAGTGAGTTTAGGCTAAATATGGATATTTCTATGCAAATGAGCTAATAAAAATTCATAAGTTGTATATTTTATGTACAGACAAAGTTCAAATTGATTTTTTTATACATACTTAGTATCCACAGTTTATTAATGCAAGTGCACATGATGACGTCATATTATGACGTCATTGTTCTCTCCCATTCAATGTTATAAATCACATCATCAAAATCACGTCGGCGCAAGGGCATATCCTATCTAATTAAAAATAAACAATGTTTAATATTAAGGAGAATATTATTAAAATTAGTAAAATTGCTGCACAAGTCCTATGCACTTTCTCAATCGATAAAAAATTTAGGAAACTTACACTGGACTGTGAATTTTTACCCCGTTTAGAATTAAAACTGCACTAACAGTAACTAAACAATTGCAGTGCCGACAATTGTGCAGCAATATCTTAAATCCTTGGAATATCCTGCGTCTTTTTATAATTTGCTTCTGTAAAACAAAGTAAGGTATGCCCTTGCACCGAAGCGATTTTGTTGATGTTTCTTATAAACTTGTGTAGTAGAGGTCGATGACGTCATAATATGACGTCATAATGTGTACCGGCTATTGCATGTTTTAGGTACAAAGAATGTATTTATAACAAGTCTTAAAATTTTCTGAGCAGTAGGTAGAGCAATTATGGAATTTAATTAGACATTTTGCATAGAAACCTCCATATGTAGCCTTAAATCATTTGCGCATATCGTAGTCAAAATCAGAATGAAAATTAACATAAAAATCTGTTTGGATATGTCAACAAAAATTGTCGCAATGACAGGTTACTTTGCCAACAAGATAGCTATATAACAAGGAACGAAGAGTTTACAGATTGCTGACATTAAACCAGATGTTTCATTTAAATGTTTTTGATGAAAAGTGTAGTTGCTGCACTATAAAACTTATGATGATATATGATTACATATATATGAAATATATATGAGATAATGATAAGTATTCAAACCCAAAAGTCCAAAAGTCCATAAAACAATACAAAACAGGAGCAGAGCAAACACGGACCTAAAAAAAATGTAGAGGTGGGATCAGGTGCCAGGGAGTAGTGAACATCCTATCCGACCGGCTACACCCGCCATGTGCTTCTTGTCATGATCGGAAAATAACTGAAAATCAGTCGTCATTTCAGTATATAAATAATGGCCTAACAATTAGTATGAAAAAACGTCAGTCAGCATTTCACTCAATGATAAACTGTATTTGCTGATAATGTCATTGTATCGACCATAAAACTTACGAAATGATGTATTTAAACGAGACTGAAAGTTAAGGTCATCCAGTTTAGCATAGAGCTTGGTTGTTAGATTATAATTCAAGTAAAATACAGCTTGCTCCACTTATATTGAACTCGCTTAATTTGAAATTCCGCTTATTTTGAAATAAAAATAAATCCCCCGTTTTTGCCTTTCATATTCTTTGCATTAAAATAACGGTTATATTGAAATCGGCTTTATTGAAATATCGCTTATATTTGAAGCCACTGATCGGTCCCCATAGGTGATAATGAGTTGTTTTCATAACGTTTATAGTGAAGTACTCCCTGGCGGCTGTCGTTACGGTTGGTGACAGTAATTATGCCTGATTGACCAGTTGATATACAAAGGTGTGAATAATGAAGTTTTCACCTAATGTGTTTTTATACTGCGTGCTCTTACGAAATAAAATTCTTCACTGTTAAATTCTTTGCATCCACGTATATAATACGGACATATCGAGACTAAACAGCTAGATCTAAACGTAATATAGTAACCCCCACAGATCTAGAAAAAAAAACATAACTTTGAAATTAAATACATACTGTTTATGGCTACTGATATCCCTAAATTCGAAATAACTAAGGTATTAACTCGAGTACACTTATGCCTAGGTCACATTTCCCGGCCGGTAACCGTAGACCGGTGGTAATCGGTAGTAATCCGTGGTGTTAACGATGCCCCAACATCGGTCCACATCGGCCTAGTAGTCCTTAAAGTATCAGTCACATTATCCAGCGATGTGCATACGATGGGCAACCAATGCGTTTTATGAGAAAAATGGCGTGGTTGCCGGCCGGACTTACAAAGGCCCAGCGATGCATTGCTAATCATAAAACAATGTTCCAGGATAATCGGCCGATGTATATTTCATCGCTCATACATTGGTAAACATCGTTCGTACATCGGTCGAATACGGGCCAATGTTCGGTCGAACATCGACCGATGATCGGTCATTATCTGTTGAACACCGCTAAACTCCCCGATGACCTCAGATTCAACGGATATTGGACGATTGCTCGGCCATACATCGGCCGATCCTTGAAAGATGTGTTAATGATGGGTTGCCGATGAGGAGCGATGTGAGGCATCGTTGGAGACATCGCTGAATTTTAACTACGAATTATTTCCTACCGATGACCCCACCGATTCGCAAAAAAGACTCAGTCACCGTCCGATCACTAGTGGTGCCCGGCCGGCAACCACGCCATTTTCATCAAAAAACGCATCGGTTTCTCATCGTATACCCCATCGTTGGATAATGTGACTTATACTTTACGATGAAATACAAGCAGCGTTCATCAGTACTCAACCGTGTAAGTCCGGTGAATTTTCTCCAAAGTGTAAATAAATGCGATCGGGGAATAATAATAAGGTTGAAGATTGTCTTTTCAATGAAACAGAAATAAAAAAAAAATAAATAAACCTTCAAGGACTCTTATTCTATGTAATCTATTCACAGTTATAGATAAACGATGACAAAATTAATTTGTTCGGGTTTGTTCTTCTTTATTTTAGATCGGGATTGAACTTATAAAAATGGCGGCTTCATGAATTCACTTATATTGAATTACGGATATATTGAAAAAATTTGCATGGTCCCCTGAATTTCAATATATCTGGAGTAGGCTGAAACAATACATTGTTGGAAAACATGGTCTAAAAATAAATATTAACAAGGTTTATACATATATAAACATAGTAAAATATAAAACTAGTGAATTTATTCTTATTATATTTACTCTTTCTTTCCATTCCCTTTGACACCAATTTTGTTTAAATTATTGCTGTTTTTTACTATATTATCTAACATTTCTTTTATTCATATATTGAAGTAAATAAAGTCGTTTTACTTATATGAGGCTAAGCGAGTCCTTTTTCTGCTATGCACACACGCACACTACACACATAAACAGAGAAAAGAGACTATTAATTAACATGATCATTTTACATAGCATCTGCACTGTTTAGGTAAATATTTTAAAATCTTCCAATTTTTCGTGCTCATCCAATCAGCAGAGCTAGTGGACCTCATGTGATAAAAAATGATTTAAAAAAAGACCACACTGGAGTGCTGAATTTTTAAAAAACCCCATTTATCCCTAGCTTCCCACTGGTTGATATTTTGTCTTACCAACCATTTTTGAATGTAAGCAGCAGTATATATTACTGTTGTCTGTATCTTGTATTATTGAGGAAGTCAACGTGAAATATCTGTATGCTGCGTCTTGTCAAAATTTTCAGATTTTGAAGTTTTATTCTTGTCATGTCATTCCCCTTATTTCCTATTTACATGTACATCATTTTACAATTCCCATTGTCCTGATGATTCGTGTGGTAAAATTTTATAGTTTGTCTACAATAGGTAATACTTAATATTTGCTGATCCTTATTTCAAGTGCTGTTTACTACATATGTTTTGCTTCATTTAGTTATTTATTTCAATAAATTTCTTTTCTTCGTCCTCGTAATATAATACGTAAAAAGAAGTTTGGTAAAATTAAGAAACGTAGATTTTATAAATGAAAAAAAATCATCTAATTGTTTTTCGATACTCATACTAGGCAATTCTTTCGTATACTGATAATGTCAAGCAAAGTTCTCGTAATGCACAAATCTTTTCTGTGTTATTGTATTGTCGTCACCATCAAGCTCACAAACAACCAGAATAGATATCTTGTACTTTGTCATTATTGGCTCATCTCAGCTGAAAGCTCAAGAGAGCTATTCTGATCACTATTTGTCTGTCCGTCCGTCTGTAAACTTTCTCCAATTTTTGACTTCTCCAGAACCACTGTGCCAATGTCAACAAAACTTGCCACAAAGCATCCATGAATAAAGGAGATTCCATTTTGTTCAAATGAAGGGCCACACAATCATTCAAGGGAAGATAATTAAGAGATAGTGAAAATTTGGTAACACTGGGTCGGGAAATATTGAACTAATGTGGAAGCATCCTTAGGTTGTTTAGATTCAAGTTTGTTCAAATCAGGACCCCCGGGGTAAGGTGGGGCCACAATGGAGGATCAAAGTTTTACTTTGTAATATATAGAAAAAATTTTGAAAAAACAAAGTCATGATCGGTTTTATTCATATGGAAGCATCCTCGGGTAGTGTAGATTCAAGTTTGATCAAACAATGACCCCTGGGTGTATGGTGAGGCCACTTTGGACGATCAAAGTTTTACTAAGAAAAATATAGGAAAATCTTATAAATTTTTTCTCAAGAACAACAAAGCCATGATTAATCATACTGATATGGAAGCATCCTCAGATAATGTATATTCACGTTAATTCAAATCATGACCCCGGGGGGGTAGGGTGGGGCTACAATGGACGATTAATATTTTACATAGGAATATGTAAGGAAAACGTAAAAAAAAAATCCGTTTCTCAAGACCAACAATGCCATGATTGGTCATATAGATATGGAAGCATCCAGGACCCCCCCCCCCCCCATGAAGTGTAGATTCAAATCTGTAAAACTTTTGACCCCGGGGATAGGATTGGGCCACAATGGATGCATGTCAGAAAATACTGGAAAGTATCCCTTCTACATAATGTTGGCAAATGTACTAAAGGCCACGCCCCTATGTCTCCAGTTCTCTCCCTATTACTTCTGCTTTCCATTATAAATAAATATCCATAAAAAGTTGTAATGTTTCTTTTGTACTACGAAATAGCAAAAAAATCATAATTATAGTACCTAGCACACAATCGGTCTTTCATATAATAATTTTGAATAAAAGTGTGAGGGGACCTGACGAAAGACGGGTATAAATTTTCAGAAGATTATCATCTAATTACAAAAGGTTGATTCTCTATAAGGCCATTTTCCGGCCTACGATAAAATCACTTTAAAATGTGATTTTATATAACTATAATTATTGTAGTTCATGATTTTGAAATTTGTTTTTCAACATCGATCATCTAAGTCACGTGATTTAGAAATAAGAAATGGCCGTCAGTTAAAGAAAAATTGAGGGTGGGTCTATTCAAATCAAGTTTCTATCTATGATTCTGAATGTAAATGATCAAAAATTGTTTATTTATGTCGGAAATACATCATACCTAAGTAATAAACTGGAAGATTTTATAAATTTAAGGTTCAAGATATTTTTTATGACAAGAATTTCGATGCATCCACATTTTGCATATTTTGAACGTAAATCTTTACGAAATTCACACTTTATGATGCTGAAAAAAGTTTGATTAGCATTTTATTAATAGTATTATATAATATATAATAATATTGTAATTGTATATCATTTCTATAGATGTGTTACGTATTTTACGCATAAAATAACCATCTAAGAAATGAGGTTTCTAAGTTTCAATTGAACTGTAAAAGTTATGTATCAAATGTTGAAAGCAATGATTGTATTTTTATTGTGATTAAATACAACTGAAGTAGTAATTAAGTAAAGAAATTAAACAATTTCAAACAAATAAAGAATTAACAGCATAAAAACATCAATTCAAATACATGTTGACTATCCATATACATGTAAAAAGTCAATACATATACTTGTAACTCAGAGCGGTTGCATTAAAATATATATCTCTAAGTGAAATGAAATATCGTCGTAAAACGGCTTTGCTTTTATTTAAGTACTCGTGTTGCACGATAAATTTAATTAAAAGTGTCATCTAAACTTTATCGTTTATACATGTATAAAAGTTGAGACCCCCCCCCCCGTTTCTAACGGCAAAGCATAAAAATGGAGTAGACTTTTAACAGTTCCTTAAACTATGCATATCAGAGGTTTTCGTATTTACTAGTATACAGAATTAAAAGAGTTCTACAACATCCCAGGTACAAAATGGACCCTAAGGGTTTGATGCTCCTTTCGCACTCTAGAAACCTGTAGGTTAAATTCAATCTCTTTCCCAGTGCAGCGTCAAAAAGCTTGTTTAACAGGGATAGTGACAGTTTCCTACCTAATTCTTTAGCATTTCAAGTAAATGTCATGGGTCATTAGGATATCATCTTTTTTCTAAAAAAAAAAAAGGTTCCGTCCCGCACTGGGCGTTGGTCAGTAATGCAACTACGCATAAATACTTGACCTTAAGTGGACGATCTCTTTATCTGGTTGAAAAATCCTTAAATGGGGTAAAGCAACATTTAATTATAAAACCACAT
Organism: Saccostrea cuccullata; assembly: GCF_032062105.1. Classification (NCBI taxonomy): domain Eukaryota; kingdom Metazoa; phylum Mollusca; class Bivalvia; order Ostreida; family Ostreidae; genus Saccostrea; species Saccostrea cuccullata. Next base: position 35,524 of record NW_026931791.1, read on the forward strand.
ATTATGTATAGGAATCCCTCTCCTCCTTACCAATTTATTTTCTAATACAGGACTACTATTCTCGTAACTTATATCGATGCTATCAAAGAAGTGTGATGAATAGATTGAGTCCTCTCAAGAAAGACCCATGCAGTTAACAAAATATGGATCACATGTTACTCGTATTGAAGTGTCCATATAAGAATTATGTTTGTACCCATATATAGAAAAAAGTCTATAACACTAATAGGAAATGCATTTTACCGCTTCAACAAAGATAGATTTTATCATTTCTAGAACATATATACAGTACTCATAAGGAAATACAAAGAACATATGCAATACTCATAACGGAATTCAAAGAAGTAGCATACAAAGATAAACTAAACTATCATTATAAATATAAAAGATACGTGTAACTCATATTCACACCTTAGAGTCTGTAAAAAGTTTTTATTTCTTAATTTTTATCAGACATTTCAAAGAAACGTCTCCATTTGTAATTTCATCACATCCAGTCTTCTCAGTCCTTTGATTTTAGATTTTTAAAGTAGAAATTTCACATTTATTTTTCGTATATATGCATGGCTGATATAAATCTTAGTAAATAAACCGAAAATTGTACTCTAACCAAAAGTTCATTAAAAGAAATAATTTACATAAGCTGATATCCATAATTGTGAGTCGTTAACTTTTTCTGCAAATATCGTAAAAATGAAGTGAAAAGTTTTTATTTGGATGTCATAACCACCTTTAACCAAATTCATAATTTGGAAGTAACTTTTTATGTGTATTAGAAATTTACATGCAAATTTTGGTGTTGGTTAAAGGTGGTTATAACATGCGTAGGAGTTATCTAACACAGTCACCCTCTTGAGTTTTCCAATTACTCTAATGCTAATACAGGCCGATAGTACCTTACTTTGTCACCCTATATCATTAGAAATACTAATGTATCATTATCTAACCAATATTTATCAGTGAACTGGAACATAGGCCTAGTGATTCATGCAATTTTTAAGGGAAAAAATACTATCTGAAAATTTGAAGTCATTGTAGGCCGCAAAACGGCCTTATAGAGAATGATCCTTTGTAATTATTAAACGTTGTCTCGTTGGTGTGGAATAATCTGGCTTTTAGTTGAATTTCACATTTAGAAAAAAAAAACTTTAACTTTGGCCATGAATTTTAAGCGGTTAAGTTAGTAGTTAAAGGGCCCTCATATTAAAGAGATGTCATACTTGTCAAAAGACCTTCCCTTGGATACCAAAATTTATTATCTTTTCGTCTTGGAGTTTGTTTTATTTTGAAAAACTTTAACCTTTGTGATAACTATTGATCAGTTGGTGCTAGGACTTGAATATTAAATACGTGTATTTCTTATAACATGGCCTTCCCTTCGGTACCTTAAGTTCGGCCCTTAGACATTGTCCTTGGAATTTGACCCATATTTAAAAAGAAATAAAATTACATTGGTCTTACATGAACCTTAATATTTTGAATGTTTTGTGCTTGGGCTTTCATATTTCATAATTATGTATATTAATTGATACAATTCCTTTTGTTGGGTAAAACAACATTTTGATTTCTTGAACGTGTCCTTTGATTTGCATTTAAGAAACTTTAACTTTTGCCAAAAGCTGCCATACGAGGACATCAGTGTTCCACAAACACGTCTTGATTTTAGATGATAAAAAAGTTAAGATAACAAACAGTTGTCGGTCTCATAAATCCAGTTAAAGTTTACTAATTACAGGAAGCTCTTAGTTTACTCTAAGCTTTTTTTAAGGCAAAATATTAAGACGAAACAGATATGACACATCTTAATATTTTGCCTTACTTACACAATGCTCAGGAAGCATGCGGCCTTTATAATTAGCTGTTATATATTTCTTTTTTCTGTTTCTTAGTACAATAAAAGTAAAAGCAATGGACATAATATTGAGATTTATTTTCCAAATTATCTTCCATTTTACAATGACTGTTTATAATTTGAAGCCGGAGAAGGAAGACCAGTCACCAGCAGCAGATTCCCCATGACCTGCCATGGCCTTAATCCAAACTTGATCCTTCCTCCTCATCCCAATAACCGCAGTCGAGGACCCGGATGCATAGTGGGAACTTCCACTCCTACCATCAGCATGGTTGTGAGCGACAGCCTTACCATTGTAAACGATCTCTGTGTGAAAAACACCTCCAGCATGGGCCAGAATATTCCACGAGAAAACGTATATACCGTCTTCTGGTGCAGTGAATATTCCTGTGAGAGGGCTATAGGCGTATCCTGCATTTAGAGTTGTTGTTTCGAATATAACAATGGCATTTTCTGGAAGGCTCTTTTGGTTTTTCGTTAACTTTGCTTGAAAGGCTACCATTCCTATTAAACAAGGTCTAATTATTTGTGAATCTCTGAATGTACAATGCTACAGATTTTATTTATTCTGTTAATAGATTTAGAGACTTTTTATGAGAAATTCAGTTAATAGCTTTAAAATACGAACTAGCATGAAATTTCTGTCTTTGAATGTTTAAAATTATATGAAGGAATAAAATATTGATATTTTCAGATTGGTTTCCCGTAACAGGAGAAACTAGAGGTACTGTAAGCAATGAGCTCACCAAATGATACCCCCGCCTTCCATATGAATATAATGGCAGTATCCATGTTTTGCTATGGAAAACCAATAAATGTATCGGATCAAAAAATAAAATAGGAGGTGCACAATGGCAATATGTAATAAAGATTCTATGAAATTTCATTAAATTTCAATCAGTGATATTATAGGAGTTGCGGATAAGAGATGAATAAGCGTAACAGACGGACATACAAACAGACGGATGGACATACCGATTACTATATACCCTCCCGCTTTTCAAGCGGGGGGTAAAATAAGTACTTGTATCATACCTTCATAAAGGCTCCTTTTCGCACGCCCAAACAACTGAGATGAGATGCTATCCTTTTCATTTGGTGCTCCATTAACATGAAAGACTGCCAAAGCTCCTATAACTAGGAGTGTCGTCTTGAGACTGAAAAGTCTATTCAAATAAATAAGAAATAATTAGCCACACTTTCCCACCCAAATGCTATTAAAATTGAAATATGGAGATAACGAACAGTATTCAAGCTAAAAGTCCATTAAAACAATACAAAATTGTAGCAGAGCTAGCTGGACCTCCAAACACAAAAGACATGGGATCAGGTGCCATGGAGGAGCAAATATCTGCCGACTGTCCACACCCGCGATTCAAGCATGATCAACGGATCATTGAACCAAGTTTATGTCTTTACAACTATGGAATCAGGTTCATGTGAAAAAAAATTAAATATAAGAATCTTTTAGACTTTTAAATAGAACTAAATTATTGAGAGTAAAACGCACTCAACTCGTAGAGAAATATAAGAAACTTTGAAAGCATTAGTTTTAAAATTCCATTATCCGTGCACAGTTTTGCCCAATAAAAAATAAAATCATCTTATCAAAATTGAGTTAGGAATGCATTTTGAAACCTGTAGGTTATATTTTAATCAAAACTAACTAAATCTCCTTTTGAGAAGTCAATGGAACAAATGAAAAAAATAATATTACTTTTAAGCAACTCTGAAAAAAGGAATAATATATTTTTAATGATATATTTAATTTGGATTTTAAAAAAATAAATGAAAAACACATTTTAAGGGGATTACAAACTAGACGAAATGGGCATCCAAGGTTACATTATAAAACTTAAAGAGCTTTTAAAAAATTGAGAATAACAATAAATTACTTTTATATATTATGTATTTTTTCCTTCTTGTTGTTTTAAAATATTTCCTACACTTTATGTTTAATTTTTAAAGCATATTAAATTATAAAAAAGACATGTGTTTATTACATTTTTACCCGTGAAATACTGTAATTTATTCATTGAATAAAAACGATATCCTGTCACAGTGTGAAAGGATATCAAAATGATATCCCGTCACAGTGTGACGAATATCAGAAGTGCGAGAAAACTCTCGATTTCCCTTCCCATAGCGAAGATTGCTGTAAAAAAAATCTTCCTTGACCTAATCTAAGATAGATGAAAATAAATAAACCATTCTGAAAGCGAATAAAACTGTTAAAATTACCAAAAATATGCTGCTAGATCCAAGTTTACAGTGTTTTCACCTCACATTGCTATGACGTCTCAACCGCTAAACTATGACGTCACGAGCCTATGGCTGTATTACAAAAAGAATTTAGGCAAAGGAAAAATCAAAGAATTTTATTTTAAAAATGTAATAAACAGAAAATTCAATGTTTTGTAGTTGAATATGGAATTTATTTCACTCGTGAGACAGGATTTTTTGATATTTTCACTCGTGCTTCGCACTCGTGAAAATATCAAAAATCCTTTCCCATTCGTGAAATAAATTCCATATTCAATCACAAAACATTGAATATCCTCAATATATTTCTATTTTATAATATTGAGATAAGCAAGAACCCAAAATCCTACAGCTTATATTTTCAGAGAACATATGAAGTTACAGTATGTGAATCTAATGAAAGTAAAGAAAATACAATTTGTTAAAACTTACATTTGCATGATTGCCAATATTCGGTCACTGTTTAAAATGAGACAGCCATATTTCAGTCAAATTTTCTTTATATATATATACTTCCATGATCAATTTGAGAAACATTAGCTTACTTGCGTGTAGGTTGTCGCGTTAATGTCCTATTAATGAACGTATCATTTGTTAAAAAGATGTACATTTATTATTATATAAGAAATATTTGCTCTTCGCTAAAGTTACAATGTATGCGACGCAATTTTGACCTTGCAATTTTTTTTAACTGAGCGAACAAAATAAGTGAAAATCGGTCCAGTGATACTTGCTTGAAAAGTGATAATATCGGTTTAGGTCCAGCCTAGATTCTTTCTGATACATCTGTTACTGAGATCAATAAAATATGATTGCTATGATTGCTTAATATAGTATTGACACAGTTACAAAAATTAGGAATAAGGTACAAAAGTCGCCGTCCAACTCGTTAAAAAAAAATACGGGCACGTAATATCTTTCTAAGGTCTTGCAAATTTTGTAAATATTATTTCCTAAGCGCTTGTATACTAGTTTCTCCCAGAAAATAAATATTAACAAGATTTAGACATACCCAAACACATAAAGAACTGACGTAAATCATATCATTTTTTCTCATTATATCCAATCCCCTTTCTGACACCCATTTTTGAATAATTCCTGTTTTACTAAATTTCGTTTATGTATTACAGTCAATATCGTCGTTTTACTTACACTTGGCTTATTGTCTCCGTTTGCCTTCTTTACACTCACTCACCCTAAACACACACGCTGCCTCACATACGAAAACCAAGAGAAAAGACCTTTGTTTTACATGATTATATATTGCTATTTTAGTGGATAACAGTGTATTTTAATTATCTAGTTTTACATTGCATCTTATCCCATTTAAGGTGGCTCATTACATCCACAGTTTATTTTAGATTTCAATACAGCACCACTTATAATGTAGATGTCAAATATCCAGATGGGGGTATTGATATCATAAATATTTTTTATAGAATTTTTTTGTTTTTGTTTAATTTAAGTGAAATGTTTTATTTCAGGTTCATTATTCACAGAATTTTAGAACTTTCAGTGTCAAATGATGGGCATCTTCTTAAGACAAGTACATACAGTGAAAATACCTCATAATACCTAATAATAATGTTATTAGAAAAAATAATTTTCTCTTTGAAAACAATTAATGTCATTATCTCTTTAATCTATGCATAAAACATTTAAAAAATGTGTTCTGAAGAGACAATGAATGTATTTCAATGAATTACATGTGTCAAATTGAATGAAGAAAGTTTAAAGGAAATGAAAAATCTAATTTAAAAAATATTTGGTATAGAAAGTCCACTTTTAAGAGTTATCTTTCCTAATTAGCCAAGACTCAAAACACTAGGGAACGTTTGATATTACTCTAAAATTCAGAAAATAGCTTTAAATTACCAGAGTATACATTTAAATCAATAAAACGATTATATAAATTAACACCAACACAGTAAATAGCACAATGAAATAAAATTTTAATTCCAACAAGGTTGTAGATTTTAACTCGAATTTCCTCCATACATACATGTCAGTGATTGGTAGTTCACTGCATGCATTGCTATGAAATTGACATTACTTGTTTGCCGAAGATTTGACTGTTGCTTTCTTTTGTTTCTGCCTAAAAGCAATTCTTCTTGGTTTATGCATAATGAATCCGTTACTTTATTTTTCACTGTTTACAGCACCGCATGTATTGTATCATCTATTTTTAAAGCGTTTTAAAGGTCAGGGTCATATTTTAGAGGTACGTATACTACTCGTCCCCTGAGCGAACCGGTCTACAGAATGGAGGTTTATTTTTTTTTTTTGTGTAGTACGTCATCAAAAAGTGGTGTAATGAGCCTCCTTAAATAACAACTTTCACGATCTTCCCTTTACTTGTTTGTGTTTAACAAATCAGAAAAGCTGTTGTACATCATGTGATCACCATTTGACTGTTAACCATAAAGGACAGTCACTCTGGTGTGCGGAATTTTTCCAGTCCTTCTCTCCTTATTTCCCATATACATCACGTTATAATTGTGATGTCATAGGTTCAGAGAGTTTACAATTTGCCTGAAATGTGTAGTACTCAGTATTTGTTGACTCTCATTTTTAATATCGTTATCTATGTTTTGCTTTTCTTCGTCATTTATTTAAAAAAAATTATGTTTTTTTTTTTTTTTTTATTTATTTATTTATTTTGCTTTTTACTTGATGTTTCGCGAAAGCAGTCGTTTTGCAGAGCTAAGAAACTAGATTATATATTTGCAAAACCCCCATCTTCTGTATCTTTTTTAAAATACTTACATGCAACTCGAGCTCACAATCTTCTAAGTCCTGATATCTTCAAGGCAGCTCTCAAAATGTGCAGATTTTTTCTTTTTATTCTATTGTTCTTACCATCTAGATCACAAACAACGTTAACGTAAACACGAAAAATAAATATTTTGTACTCTGTCTTTTTTATTTTTAGGCCACCCGAGTCATACTTGTCATACTTGTATTGTAAACCCTAATTATCTGTTTTGTTCGTTTTGTCCGTTGTCTTGTGTTGATTGTCGCGTGTTGGTAATCTTTAAAAACAAAATACAGTTTCTTCTCTAAAAGGGTCGGGCTTTGACCATCAAAGTTTGAATCTTCTTTTTTATTCTAAGACATGAATGTTGATATCCTTGTGTCATCAACTTTCTTGTCAATAAATCGCCTGAATCTATCCAATTGTATTTATGAGTATGCATGTAAATATTCCTCTTAAAAAATAAATCTAATTTGAATCACAATATTCACCTAGGGTAAAACTTTTGAGTCCAAAAGACAATATGAAATAAATATTTCAGTTTCTTTACTTGAATCGAGAATTACCGGTATACGGAAAATGTTCTCGAGACCATCAGTAAAAACTTGGTAAGTCCAATGCAAGCGATAGGCGAGTCATTAAATATTCGATGATATTCCTAGAACATTCATAATTTTGGCAAATGTACTAGAGGCCACGTCTCCCATTCCCCTTACTCTCTCCGTTACTTCTGGTATTGATGATTTCATTATAATTATATAAATGTACGTACATACAAAATCTAAAGTGTTACTTTTGTATTGTGAAATGTTTTCGAAATTACAAATAAATTAGTCATAATTGTTGTTCTCATTCAAAATATTTTACATACGTAGCACACAATTGATCAGTCATTTATGTGTACATATTTTCACAGATTCAATAACTGCTTTAAGCCTTTGTTGAGAAACATGCCGCGGGGATCCGCTTTTGATGTTTCTAGTTGTTCTTTAAAAGTCTTTAACTCCAGGCACATTTTCTAAAATGTAATTTATAAAATTAGAAATATATATAAAATGATAAAGTAAAGATATATCAATTTAAATCATAACCAAAGGTAATTCTTTCAATGAAAAGCTAAAAAAAAAATTTTTTTGCTATTTTTATTTTTTCATAAAAATGTTTAGTGGATATTTCAGCTAAATATACGGTATTATACATAATTGTCTTTTTTCTGTTTTTTTTTATTTTGATGAATGATGTTGCCATGGTAACTAAAAGATAGAATTTTCATTCTAACGAAATATTGACACAAATACCAGGATAGATCACATAATGTAACAATCCTTTTTGTGTGTGTTGCAGCAAATAAGGTACATTGTAGATTTTTTCTTTAATAAAACATGTATTGCTCATTACATTCAATTTTATCTACACGAATTTTAATTATAAGTGTTTAATACCGAGCTAATCTTATATTTATTTGATTTTCACTTTTAATCATATTTCAAGAATATGTCAGGGGACACTATGGGAATAAAACCGTTGATTATTACAAAAAAATACATAATATTCATTTATCTTGAATACGTTGCTGAAAAACAAAAGGGGACATATTTTGCGGACACTATTGACAGTAATATTTTTTCTATAGAGGTATACCTCCTGGATGTGCCTGTGGATACCAGGTAGATAGTCCCACTGTTTTGCTAGGTGAGGAACGCCTCCCAGGGCCATCCACTCTCTCCCTACATCTATACTGAACTTCTCCCATCCTTTTGTACCAGTAACGCTAATTATTTCGATACAGAACACATGGCCAGAACCGCCATTGGCGGGATTGCCTACATTTCCACATCCAAGGTACATATCACTGAAACATTCATCAAAAAACATTATTCGTATATCCATGAAATACAATGAGACAGCTTTATTTTATTTCAATGATAATAATATAAAGCAAAGAATTACCTGTATGCCATAAAACGCATTTCAAGACATAAGTTCAATGGATATTCCTCTTTTTCTTCATAATGGTCTGTTTTCTCCACCACAACTTGAATGATTTCTAGGACCTTGTTATAATCGCCTTTGTGGTCAAAGATAAACTCCATATCATGTACAGGGGCGTCAGCAATGTGTGTTCTAGAACAAAAATTGAGTGTAAACAAATAGTTTTAAACCGAAGTTAAATAAGTTATACATAAAATTTAGCTAGTTAATTAAATAGTAATTTTCTTTCTTTATATTAATTTCCTATAACAGTTCGTGACTATCAAATTATATATGTATCTAATATATACATGTACATATATCATTTGTTTCTCATAGCTACATTTACATAATTATGTAGAAATAGTAAATTTGATTTTCAGCTAATCTTTTATATAATAAACCGCATTGGATATGCAAAATAAAAAAAGTAATAATTTTCTATTAAAATAACCTGTATAATACGTACACATTAAGAAAAATATATGAAGATGAATACTTGACACCTGATCCTTTGGTGACATTAGTCACATGGATCACAACTAATCAAACTTATTCTATCAAGAAGATTTTCCATCAACAATACTTTTTTCTAAATATTCCAATTAAAAGAAAAATTTCAAATGTATCATTCTGGATCCCTTTTTTCTCCCATTCTGAATCAAACAAACCCCCATATGTTTTCGATTCGATCATACTTCAATTTACACTTATTTTTATCGTTTTTGTAAAGAATTTGTCTTGTGATTTCAAGTCAATTCGACTTATCTGAATATGTGTATTCTTAAGTTAGGGTTAGAGTTACAATGTTGGCTAAGATTCTTGCTTGGAGTCAAGTTATACAATTGATCAAGTTCATATTTTCTTTTCTTTTTAAAAAGCTTACCTTTAAAAATCCCCGATAGTCTACTTTAATTAAAGATTGACCCTTTTAATCTTTTGATTATAGATAAGTTGTTGCAAGTTTGTTAAAAAAAGTATTTCTTAAAAAGGTAATCAGACGTTAGTTGACAGGCGAAAAACGCATTAAGTCAGAAAGCTTACTTTGACCCTTGATTTCGTTTTTTTTAAGTCATAAAGAGAAAAGAATTGGGTAGTTTCTTAATGTTTGTGTGTGTCTACTACACTGACCTATAGTGTATGGCATGTGGAAGCTCTTGGTACACTTGGCCACTTGGGTAGAGGACGTATTTTAATGACTTGAAAGCAGCCCAGGATAAATATGGCGTTAATTCTGTATTTTCAGCAAGTAATGGCGACACAGCAGCCAATGATTTTTGCGAAATCTTGTCTTTTGAACTTTGCCAAAGATAAAATCCAAAATCCTTACAGTCGACGTTAGATGGCGCTTTATTTATTAACCGTATCCATAAGTCGTCATTCTTAGGCTCGTAGTCAAGTAAACTGACTGAGTTGTAGGGGAACCAGAAAATCTGGGTGGACCAGTTTTCTTCCGCTAAAGACTTGATCTTTTCAGCATTGTAGAATACATCCCGTAAACTGCAATACATATTTTGTGTCTTCACAACTATTTCTTTTTCCATCTGTAAAATTAAAATGCTACGATATACTGTTAGATTGCATATACAGTGTAGAATGTAAAGCATTTTATGTTATTTGATGAACATGATTCATCTGTGAAGCATTTCCTGTTATTTGATTTTATTGAATAGTATTTTAGGCAGGACATTTATTTCTTTATAGCATACCTTAAAAGTGACGTCGTAAATAATACCAAAGCAACCGAAGCTGACGCTTACTGCGTTAAACATGCTCTTGTTCTTAAGAGTGTAAGTCCTTAGTTGGCCTCTGCTGTCAAAAACGCGCATCTTTACTATGTAATCGCTGATGCTTTTCCCATTTATTCCAGCACCCTGCATTGAAAATGAAAGTTCAATAGGGATATTATCAACGAAAGAGAGAGAGAGAGAGAGAGAGAGACTTACGTGTGCTCCAACAGAAATTGTCCCCACCACATCAAAATGATCCGCCATTACATTTATTGGAAGGTTAAGTTTATGTTTCAGCTGAAATTCCTTAAGCTCTGATGTTTTTACTCCTGACATAACATCTACTTCGTTGCGTGACTTCTGTGAAATGCATGAAGATTTATTATTGTTGGACTGCAGTAATTTGTATTCTAAAAGCTCTTTTATCTATTGGTATAGATATTCGTTGAATTTTTTTCAAATTTCCTTTAATATTTGAAAATACTCTTATGATAACATAATCATTTTTTGCCATAGAAGACAAACGAATATTTTCTTCAGTTTTAACTACTAGTATGTCAGAATGCATTCTTACGTTTGCTATTCTAATCTTGTGTCCATGTCTGTAATCACTCTGTAACTTGGTAAAATTCATCAAAATCTGATTATCGTCACAGATGACAGGAGCCCACGTGTGACTACCACCTACACCACGCACACCAACCCCGTTCTTCGCCGCAGCAAGAATTACCTTCTGAATTTCCCGTTTTGATGTAGGTTCACAATAAAACACACTCGCAGTTACCGTTTGGCCCCAGTTTTCGAATTCTTTCCTCTGTAGTTTTGTTTTCTTTCCGATTCCACCTTGCAAACGTTTGTATAGCTTATTGATACTTTGCTGAATAAACAAAAACAAGGAAAAGAATAATTAAATAATTCAAAAAGGAAAAAGTCGAGTACATCATTAAGGCTGTTTTGTGAATTTTATTAAACTTGAATAAGACATGATTGTTAAAATAGTATCTAATCTGTGGGATAATAAATATTAAACAATGATAAGCTTGATAAAATACTTACGTTTTCATTTTCTGACAAAACCTTTGGTTGAGTAGATATTCTAATGTTCATCTTCATCTGAAAATTATCTATAAAATGAGCTTACATGATTAAACATCAATGTCTTACAGTAATATTTTTCAGAAATTATTTAATTTTAAATGCTATTTCTTTGTTATTAATCTAACGGAATTAACTTAATTCAGTAAGTTTAAAAACCACATGCTCATGTAAAATCATATCCTACCCATCCTCATCCACCCCAAAAATAAAATAAAATAATCAAACAAAACAAAACTACAAAATCATAAATAAATCTTAACTTTAATTAGCTGCAAATTCTTTTGTTTTTGCATTACCGTTTCCTCCTTTAGAAAATGACAGTCCATAAGAAAAATATTTTGGTCTTGTAGCTCCTGAAAAGTCTGCCAGCTATCCTCGCTTTCATCGGCTATTAACAAGGGCGTATTGCCATTTTTAATGCATGCCTTAATATCTTCTTTTAACACCTTACATGTAGCAGGTGCGTCTTCCTGAGTAACTGTTGCCTTAAGAGGGATAGAGGATGGAAACCCCCTTTCCTTTGTTTTCTGGATAATAATGATTATAAATTAGTTTTTTTTAAAAGTGAACAAATTGATGTAAATACTTTGTATTCTCTTTGTACTTGTTACGATTGTTACGAAGCAAAATGACCCGAAGGAATAAGCTTAAGTCATCAGACAACTTTGTTTTTCGATCGGTATGCTTTTTACATTTTTAAAGACTCATAATAATTTTTATGAAATCTTACCAATTATCATTTTTAATAAAAGATAAATGTATGTGTTTTTTTTTTAAATATTTAACGTTTCAGAAATCTGTTTTAATTCTAGTGATTGTCTTGAAAGGCAAAATTGTAATTTACAGTTCGTATATAATACTGTAAACCAACTATTATTCGCGTCATCTTTTATTCGCGATTCGTCAGTTTAAAACCAATCGTCGACGATTAATTTCCGTGACAGAGGAAACATTCTCTATAATTACAAAGCAAAATAACTTGTTCGCGTCGATAAATACTCACGAGTAAAAGTACCTCGCGAAACTCGCGGATATTTCTCGCATGTTGCATGGTTTAAAGTACATGTAATACAGTCTAGATTAATGATTTTGCATTCAAAGTATTGGAGGCCTTGCAACATGTAATTAAAGACAAAATATTAAGATCTAGAAACATTTATATACTGGTACTTGCATTGAATATACGAAAAAAATATTTATATACATGTAAACTAATATAAAAGCTACAATATAAATTGCACTAGTGTTCAAGGAAATCTTTATTAAAAAAAAATCATTATTAAAAAAGTGTATAGTTTGTTTTTTTATCACCGGTAACCATTGCTTATACTTAAAAAATGGCTTTTCGTTTACCTTTGTGTGATTATTACCCATCCTGGTGTCTCGTTGTGATAAACTTTAGGAGGATTAAATCTAAGTTTTATTGATACATGTTCATATGTCCTGCTCTGGTTGAAGGTATTACGGTCATGTACGGACTGGACATCCTCCCGGAAGGAAACGGGTCAGGACAATGAACCGTGCATATAAATAAAACCTATCATGTATCATTAAATAATGAATGAATGCTTATTCAAGAAAAAAAAATTTAATATTGTATAAAACTTAACAGGAGCTGAAATAAAAAAATAGTACATAAATAAAAACACCACACGGATAAGTTTTCATAATTATTAGTTGATAAATGCTTATATCATGTTTTCTCCGTTAAACCAGCTTAGAGACAGTCAGGCTAAAAGACCACCTAAAAGAAACACCAATATGTACAAATTTTGGATATCAAAACGAGAACTTATTGCATTTTTACTTGTATTGTCAACATTATGCCTCACAACGACTTATGCTGATTAAATACATGAATGAAAATTACATACCAATTAATATAGAAAATATATTATATGGTGTTGATTCACTAAGTCTGGATAATATATATTTTTTTTATTTTTTAGTCATGTTCATACCTTCATAAGAAACTCTAAGATGTTTTAATTAAAATTTTAGTTAATTATAATATTATATGGAAAATGAGATTTTATTTTAGGTAAGCTACTTTGTAGGGAATGTTTCCTACTCTGGGTCAACAACAATTGTTCAAACACATATGTTTTTCTAATATATTTTATATTATTATTATTTTTTTCTATTCATTTCTTTTACTCTCTCTCTTATCTCTCTCTCTCTCTCTCTCTCTCTCTCTCTCTCTCTCTCTCTAAATTCATTCTACATATGTACCAATTGATAATCTACTCTCCATACATTATTTCTATTGTCTATATGTACTTGAATTGTACCTTTACCTATGCATAGAACGATAGAACGATCATAGGCATTTATGCTTGCTGTTTAATCCAAATTCAATGAACAAAATATACTTTAAACTAAGATAGCATTGCTTAAAAACAAACACAAAAGAGTTGAAAATATATTTTAAAATATTTATATCGTGTAATTGTAGTTTAATCTATAGATAGAAAAGATAATTCTTATTGAACGGTGTAAAAATTCATTGATTTT
>NW_026931792.1:0-50343 GCF_032062105.1 Saccostrea cuccullata
TAAAATTTTTTATAGTTTTAATGATAGTAACAGTCTAACAAATTGTCATATGAAAATAAACAAAGAAAAACATTTTTTTTCTATGTGAAAACAAATATGTTTTTTGACAGATACAAATGTTAAAAAAATGCTGACTGACGTTTTTCATACAAATTGTTAGTCCATTATTTCTAAACGGTATTGAATTCAGATTTTCCCGTTATTTCCCGATCATGACAAGGAGCACACGGAAAGTTTGACCAGTCGGCAGGGGTTGCTAAGTCCTCATTCGCACCTGATCACACCTTTGATGTTTTGGAGGACCAAATTTGTTTGCTCCTATTTTTTTTGTTTATTTGACTTTGGAGCTGAAAAATACTTGTGGCCTTTAAATTGACGCTTTTAGATATATCGACGACGTATTGTCAATTAACAAATTGAATTTCAATTCTTATGTCGATGCAATATATACCGGGGAGCTTGAGATAATTTGAATATTTTACTTGAAAAAACTTAAATAGTAATCTAACAACCAACCTCTATTATGAACGTGCTGACTTTAGTTTTTCTATCGTCAACTTCCCTTACTTTTGCAGCAATATACCTTCATCAACTGCATACGGAGTTTATATATCTCAGATGATTCAATACGCCAGCGCATGCTCTTAATTCTTTGCCTTTTTTTAATATCAGTAAGATATGTCAGAAATCTAAGATTTTTTCGTAAGTTTAAGATTAAAACATTGTGCATGCATTTATACCTAATTGCTATTTGGTAAAATCATTATGCAGGTTCTGTGAAAGGAGTGCAGGGAAGGTCATAGTTGCATGGTAACTCCTGATTCTAGCGAGAATATTTTTTGTAATAAAGGGTACTATTTTGGTGTGTTTTGTCACCTCTAGAGGTTATTCTTTTACAAAATTAAACAAGAGGCGCATGGGCCACATCGCTCATCAGAACACTGTAGGTTGATAAAAAGTGAAAAATCAATCCAGTATTGAAAAAGTTAAATTCATAACTTTCATTCCAATTTCCCCTAAATGGAAGGGGTATCAAGTAAATTGAAGCTAGTACGCTTACGTAGAACGCATACATGCTTTGACTTACTGTGGCTTTTTTAGGTCACCTGAGTAAAACTATGGTGACCTATTGCTATCCGTTTTTGTCTGTCAAGTCGTGCGTCGTCCGTTGTGCACCGTGCATAATCTTTCAACATTTTTAGCTTCTTCTTTGCAACCACTCAACCAAATTCAACCAATTTTGACATAAAAGCATCTTAAGGTTAAGGGAAACAAAAATTGTGAATTTCATGATCCCTGCCCCCCTGGGGCCTGAGGGGTTGCGCCATTAGAATTAATGCAATCTTTACAAATCTTCTACCATACTCCTAGGGGCACCAGGCAAAAATTTTCTTCTCTGCTCCTGAGTATTTAATAAACTAGCCAAGTATATAGTTATGATGAATAAGACTCCTCTTCCAAATTTGTGACTTTCATGGCCCCAGGGTAAGGTTCTGGTGTAAGGGCGGGGCTAAATAGATTTTATGGTGAAAATGCATTCATTCTTTGAAAGTCTTTTTCTCTGCTCCTGGGTATTGAATAAACTAACAAAGTACATGATGAGCAAGAGTGCTTCTTACAAAATTGTGAATTTTATGGCCCCAGAGTCAGGGGTTCTGGTGTTAGGGCGGGGCTCTATTGCTTATATAGTGAAAACACATTAATTCTTTGAAAGTCTTCTTCTATGCTACTGGATATTAATAAACAAAGTACATAGTTATGATGAGCAAGAATGCCTCTTCCAGTATTGTGAATTTTATTACCCCAGGTTTTGGATCCTGATGTTATGGAGAGGCTCTTTTAATTATATAATGAAAATACATTTAAATATTTGAAAATTTTCTTCTTTGAACCTGGGTTCAACTACCTGTAAATTATGATGAGCAAGGACCCTTCTTCGAGTATTGGGGGGGGGGGTCTATTTATATACAGAAAATGAATTAATTGTTTGAAATCTATTCCTTGGTATTTAATCAATAATTTTATAAGCAAGGATGCCTTTTTAAAAATTGTACAATGTAAGGTCAGAGGGTCAGGATTAATGTGTGGTAGGGGCACTGCTGATTATTGTTGAATAATACTGATTAGATGAATTGCATTAATGTTGGTATTAAGTAATCAAACTAATCAATTGCTAAGTGTATGTTATGATGAGCAATGGTGCCTCTTTCAAAATTGTGAAAGCCATAGCATCTAGCTTAAAATATGAACCAAATTTAATCACCAGAAAGTTGTTGCATGATGTTCAGGTGACCTATAAGGCCCATGTACCACTTATTTTCGTATACATTTTGGCCCCACCCTATCGCCAGGGTTCGCAATTTGAACAAGTTTGAATCTACACCGACTGAGGATGCTTTCATTTATATTTGACCAATCCCGACTTTGCTGTTGATGATCAGAATATTTTTAAATTTGTTTTTCTATATATTGCTATGTAAGACTTTGGATGTCCATTGTGACTCCATCCTACTCCTGGGGGTCATGATTTGAAAAAAAAAACTTAAATATCAAGATGATGCTTCCACAAAAGTTTCATCATTCCTGGCCCAGTGGTTTTTTGAGAAGAAAGAAGATTTTTGAATATTTTCTTGTATATTCCTATTTTAAACCCTGATTTTCATTGTGGCCCCGCCCTTATCCTAGGGGTAAGGATTTGAACAAACTTGAATCTACACTACATGCAGATGCTTCCATATAGGTTTGTCTTTCCTGACCAATTAGTCCTTGAGATCTAGAGAAGAAGATTTTTTGAATATGCCACAAAATTTTCACTATTTCTCAATTATCTTCCCGTGTAAGAAGGTGCAAAAGGTGTGCCCCCCCTTTTTTTTTTAACAAACTTGAATTTCCGTCAGCCAAGGATGGTTTGTGACAAGTTTGGGTGAAATTGACCCATTGGTTCTGGAGAATAAGTCGCAAATATGGAAAATTTACAGACAGATGGACCGCTAGACAGACGGATAGACAGACAGTCTGGACAGACAGACGGACGCCGGAAAAGCTCACTTGAGCCTTCGGCTCAGGTAACCTAAAGAAATCCAGAGGCATTTCTTTGAACTCATCAACGATGAATTTAACTTGTTCCAAAACTTTTTCTGTTGATAGTCTTAAAATAACGTTCCGATGGCTTCCTAAATGCATTGTTTCCAATGTATATATACACTGTACTTAAGATATTATGCTTTTATCTCTCACGTACATCCATAGTGAAAAGATCATCTATTTAAATACGTATCTATCTATATAGCAGATGTAATGAATTGCCAGTCTACACGCAATTGCTTCACATCTTACCTGTATAAATAAAAGAAGAATCTGAAATTACTGTCACAATCAAAGAGTGGACTTCTGACTCGTGACATTATTAGACAATCTGGAATCGGTAAATATACAAACGTATCTAATGACTTACACGTATATCTCGGTCTTTTCTAAACAAATTCACAATGCGTTATAGTTATAATTCATAAGTATATAGATATAAATAATCGCTTGCTACCATTCTTCTTTTTCTTACATTGAAATATATACAGAATGAAATGCCAAAATTGAGAAACAAAAATGATCTCAGCAAAATTAAACCTTAAATTAGTAGCGATTTTTACATTAATATGGAATTATGCTTTGCTTAAGAAGTATATTAAATGTACTCATTATAATCAAGTAATTTTATATACAATTACATCCATTTTATAAACATGATTACAGAAAAAAGCAGTGACTATAAAAAAAGAACAAATATGGCTAAAATATGAATCCATGAAAGTTAGGCAATTCAAAAGGCTGAACAAATCTGAATATCTGAATATTTTTGTCTTATATTTTTGAAACTTGTGATTGAATAATTATTTTTTAGATAAAAATTATGTTTATATAAAAATAATTCTTCATTTATTTTCAAGTGAATCATTATATTATACATGCATTTTTTTTGTTTTTTGAAGGTTAAAATCATTTTTTTTTACTTTATAATGGATCTGAGTATAATCAATGCTAACAATGCTCCCATTTGATATTTAATTCATTAAAACCTGCTTTGTAGTATAAAAAGAACTAGAGCAACCGGTATGCAGCCTTTGAGACGATGTTTATCAGAAAGAAATGGACAAATTCAACGTCAAGAGAGAGAGAGCTAGAAGTAAAAGTCTTCATTTTGAACCAACACTTGTCAGAACCACGAATACCAAAGTTGGGACACAGCACATTGCAACAGACCTGTTTCTTTATTTGATACTAACATTTCTATTTGTCTTAAATTATGATAAAGAGCTAAGAAAGTGCAAACTGTGTGACTACTGCAAAATTAACAAGAAAAAAGGCCACCAAAGGAAAGGTCAAGAGGAACGGACAAACACTTTAGAGACTCAAATGAATGATTGTCTTATTAAATTATTATTTGATTGGTGTGATTTAGAAAGACCTTTGAAAAATTTACTGTGGTATGATTTAGCAAACAAAAGTGTTTCACTTCAGAAATTATTTCCATTTTTGTTTGAAGATTACCTTAATTGTGTGAGGTCAGTGCAAAGAACAATTATTAAAGTAATGCCTCTCATCGACTGTTCCAAGACATTAGAAGAATACGTTCAAAAAGAACTAAATTTATCTCAATCTATAAACCCTCTTAATTCTTCAACACCAGAAGGAAGTCCACATTCTATGAACATGGAAATTATACGTATAAGCACTTTTCGTAATTTCCCACAAACAACTTCAATATCTACAATACGACTTGCTAAAGAGGGATTTTATTACACAGGCGATGGAAACAAAGTCGCCTGTTTTGCTTGTGGGGTTCATCGGGATGGATGGAAAGCAGATGATGATCCCAGAGAAATCCACTGTCGACTGTCTCCAAATTGTCCATTTCTAATTTCATGTCAGTCTGGAAATGTTCCTGTACAAGAAAAAGAGAATGTCGCAAGCAACCATACCGATACACAACCACGTGAAGAAAATGGTGGATCGACTTCGGGTCCAGCTCCAACAATTGCTACTTTCAACTCTAATCAAGGAGGAGACGAGTTCAACGTTACAAGTTCAGAGAGGCACGAGAGAAGAAGACCTCATCAAAGATCGAGAACATTACAGGAAAAAATCAATGTCTTTCTTAGAAACTTAGATCCACTTGGAATTAATTTTGAGCGTCCAAAGTACCCCGCTTATGCAGTTGTAGCAACCAGAGTAAGTTCCTTTAATGACTGGCCGTCAAGTTTAACGCAGACGCCGCGTGATCTTGCTTTGGCGGGATTTCTTTATGCGGGGTACGGAGACTACACACGCTGTTTTTTCTGCGGAGGGGGATTACGTAATTGGGAACCAGGGGACGATCCCTGGATTGAACATGCCAGATGGTTTCCGAAGTGTGCATTTTTGAGACAGAACAAAGGAGACGAATTTGTTGTCTTGGTGCAAATTGAACATAATGAAATGGTAGGGGATAGAAATATTTTTCAATATTACTGATATTAAATCAACAGAAACGGAAATTTAAATATTTGCTGTCTGACTTCTTTATTTTAATAATTGATTTTTATATGGAATGTTACAGGAGGCATCGGAAGCCATGAACACAGAAAAGGCAGCAGTGGGTGCAGTATCAAACACATGTAGGAACAATAGTAAATTAACAGAAGCAGAAGAAAGGAACACAGCAACTTCTAACATTTTCAACTTAGTTTCTGTCCAGAGTGTTCTAGAAATGGGTTACACTCGACAAACTGTAAAGGAAGCATTTGATCTTCTTAGAGTAACAAAACGTATTTGATTTATTTCTAAATAATTAGAATCAAGTATTTTAACGAATTAATAGTTTTTGTTTTTTCTTTACTCATCCATATTCTCAAGTCTATTTTTAACATAGTTGAATTTGTATTCACAGATATAGATGATATCTCAGGAGAAGACTTGATTGATGCCATTCTGTCAAAAGAGGAAAATAGTACAATATCAGATATCCAACCTGCTTCTCATAATCCTGAACCAAAAGCCCAAGGGAGAACATATAATGATGCAGGAGATACAACTGAAATTAATAAAACGGAAGACAAACCTAACATAGATTCCTATAGCGGTAAGTAATAACGAACTAAAAGTCTCTGATTCCTCATGTTTAATTTAATAAAAAAGAGTTTTATAGGTATGATGAAAATAAAACTCTTTGAACAGTTCTGTGTCATCCCCTTGAATAGAACATGGGTTCATATCATCATGTAATAAATACATTTAAGTTTCCCTACTTGATTACAGATCTTTCTTGGAAAACCTTCGTAACTGATATAGATCTTGTAGTGTTTTTACTTCTCAGAGGATACATGTAATTAATAATTCTAAATTTTAATTTCCAGACACCAAAGCTTTGATTGAAGAAAACAGAAGATTAAAGGATCTCCGGGTTTGTAAAATCTGTCTTGAGAACGAGGCTTCTATCGCCATGTTACCTTGTGGTCATCTCTGTTGTTGTCCAGACTGTGCTCCGGCCATGAGGAAATGTCCCATCTGTCGGCAGTTTGTCAAAGGGACCGTTAAAACGTGGCTGGTGTAGAGGAATCTGAATAGAATAATGACGATATGGATATAAAAACGAAATCACATTTGGTAATTTTCACAGAGTTTTATAAAGGAGATATTAGTTTCAGTATTACTTATCTTTTTGAAAGTTCCAATGGTGATTTTAGACATATTTTTTGTTTTGCGTGAGTTATTTGGTGTAAATCACACAGACCTGTCACGTAAGCGTTCTTGTACTGGTGTAAGGATTATGTTAAAAATGCGTAAACAAAAAAACACTCTTGAGAAGTGTATAAAACACAAACCCACGAAAATTCCCGAAGTGAGATCAGGTGCATGCAAGAGAAAACATCCACTTTTGACGGGTCTTCTGTACTGTAAGAACAGATCAGAAAGTCCCAGAGTTGTGGTTGACTAGAACTTGATAAAGGTGCTAAGTCTGTTTAGAGATGATGCAAATTGAACACATTTTTCTCTATGAAATGGTGCAAATTTTTTTTACGTATTCTCAGACTGTTACAATTATCAATCTTATTTTGAATAATACTGCTAGATATTCATAAAATTTTCATTATCAATAAATATATAAACTTTTTAAATCATAAACTTTAGATATTTTGATTATAATTTTACTCTAAATATGAAATATAGAGATACCTCCTTTTTTGTAATGAAAATATCTTATATAATTTCAGATATAAACAGTAAATGCCTGAATGCAGCTAAATTATTCATTGTTATATAGAAAACACTACGAGCATATCATTTATGTATAAGTATTATTCCAGTGGAGCTGGTATTTGACTTTAGAGATAGTAAAAAGTATTTTCCTTTGTTTACAAGGCAAATTAAAATAACTATTTTCATTTGGTTTATTTTAATTACTTATTTATATGTCCAAACTGTAGTTCATGGTTACGAGCTATACATCTTAGTGGATGAAAACATGCAATAACTCAATTCCATGTTCTTTGCTTTGCAAGGAACTTTGATTAAGTTATCCAATCGCAAAAGAGGTTTGGAGGAAAATAGTAATGCGATTGTTTGTTTGTGTGTATGTGTGTGTAAGGGTGTGCGTGAGAGAGAGAGGGTGTGAGAGGGTGTGTGTGTGTTTGTTATTTTGTTTGATTTGGTTATCCTGTGAGAAACCTATGACCCGTAGTATCGATGTCCACTGCTGCCTTGATTTATGTAGATATGCTATTTGAGAAGGGACGATCGGTGTTGTGGTGCCATTGTTTATCTTGCTTTTATTTATTTCTTTTCCTTTCTTTTTATATTTATCTTCTTCTTTGCTTACTTTTTCAAAAATGTACTGTACCCCCCCCCCCCCCCCGGAGACTTTTACATTCATCGTCTGATGACACTTTTTGCGATTAGATGCCCTTATTAGTGTCTATGACTACATTGAGCAATGAAGGGCCCCCTCATTTCCGCACCAACGGTAATAGTAGACTTTAGTTTAATTGTTCTCAACATATGAATGGTTTGATTTAACTCATTTGACTTTTCAATAAATAAAGGAGCATAAATACACAAATTTCATAAACCCTTTATATTTGTGTATAAATTATTTTTCCAGTATATAATTGTTCCCGACTCCCAAGACTCCCAAGACTCCCAAGCTCTGTTTTTTTATGAAACTTTTTTTTACAACCTTTGGCGTCTTATTCCTGTTTCGAGAATGCCTGTAAAATTGAAATTCAAATGCAAAATACTTTTTTAACTTAATTTATTTTGATTTCAGTGACAAATACAATAGATTTTCCAACTATATGTTCGTGTTGATGTCCAACTTCATTTGCCTGTTTGACAAAAATAATCGCACTCCCTTAACACGAAATCGCAAATCATAGCACAAGGCCTCATGTTGTAACCGTGAATTGCACGACATCTTTTATCACAAATGGTAGTAGCTTTATAACATGCTTGGTAGCAGTGTGGGGTCCGGCTCTCTCCATAACAGATGAGAGAAGAAAAACAAACAATCGAAGCAAGAATCCAGTCTCATTCTAGAATAACTAAAATTCAAAATAGAATTGAAAATATATTTTCATGACTTGATAACTTCAAATAAAAAAACATTATGTTGGTTAAGAAGGCATATTATTTTTTTTCTGATATGATGCTTTTCACTAGTAGAAATACTTAAAATTTTTATCCAAGCAGAACTCGTATATGTATCTGAAGACCTTGAGGAAGGAACATAATGCTTGGAAAATAATTTTGCTTTCATAATAAAAGTTAATTTTGTAACCACAATCTATTCGGCCACGAACTTATAAAATAATAATTTTCATATGAATATTGATTTCTACACACCATTGAAATATAATATAATATTTAATTGTAAAAAAAAGATAAACTGTCACTTACTTTTCTTTTTTCCCGCTACAGATTGAATAGAAATAGAAAGGTTTTGTTCCTTCGTAGCCAATTTATAAACATGAGTAGGTTTTTTTATCGTTTGTTATTTCACATACACGAAACCTGATAATTAGTGGAGAATAGTTCAGCTCTCAACATTTTCTCCACATCTGTTGTTTGCAAAACTGTATTGCTTTCAAAATAAATATTGAATTTATAAACTAGTATGTTAAATTTTAGCGAGTCAGGAAAGTGTCTAAATTTTTGGATTGATATCATTTATGTGACTAGATTTATAAAACCAAGAGAAATCTCCTGTTAAGGAGGCTGGGGCTCAACAATTTAACCGCAAATTAACCACCAGATTTAACATATTTTCTAGATACAGTATCCTAAGCTGTCAACAATCATTTGGGAAAGAAAAAATTCATACATTTTAGTTTTAAATTTTGATAATTTTTGTATATCTTTATATGGAGCTCTTCTTTTAAAGGAGATCGAAATGGTCTGAAAATGGCTGCCACCTCCCAGCCTCATTAATTAACAATCACGGAACAGTGCATAATTTTCAAAACCATAGAAATGTTTAATAATTTTCTGAAAACAATCTGTAAACTAGTATGCAACAGTAATCTCCGCTGATTATAACTTCTCTCTGTCAAAAGTACTTATATTTATTTAATACCAAATATGTGTTATTTATGACAATCAAATAAGGATAGTCTTGTTCTGATGGTTCCCTAATAAAAATACTATAGTTAACTATAGTGATAATTTTGATCCAATAAAAACTTTGATTTGCAATAGTGATAAATTTGACTGTTTGATAACTGTAGTATTTTTGTTGAAGTTTATATGTCATATTTTTGTAATCATCACGGTCCTAAAAAGTCAGATAAAGTGAGCCAGGACAATCTCAAATTTTCTTCTGAGTCAATTTTTTGGATCAAAATATTATTCATTTATATAAATCTAATCTTGAAAAAAAATGATATATTGCTAAAATGAATTTCATCAAAATCTAATAGTTTTTTAAAGTAGTTTTAAATACCCATGCATTCTATTTTAAATAATTTCTTAAAAGGAACGGGAAAAAAAGAATAATATCAATATATTGTCAACAATGAAATCAATTGTCTTTGTAAGAAAAAAATTGGTACCCTCCGCGTCCCATATGAATATAATGGGAGTGCCCATGTTTTGCTGTGGGAAATCCAAAGAACGAGTCAGATCAAAATGTAAAACAGGAGGAGCACAATGGCAATATGTAATAAAGATTCTCTTAAACTTTCATCAAATTCCATTTGGTGGCAAGAGAGATGATGAGAATAAGAGATGGATACTCCACAGCGTAACAGACAGATGGACGGTGTTCTATAAATAGTAGTAACTCGATATTTGGACATGTGAACATGGAGTGTCCATTCTTTATGTACTATAAAGGTCAAGGTCATATGAGAAAATCAAAGATGAAATACTTTGTCTTCATCTACCGAAACTATCATTTTTGTTGATATTGAATTTTTGTAATCTCCAAATCATCTGAAAGTATCGGTTATATTTTCATTATTTTTGGGACATTTTATTCTGGGACAAATTTAAATCATTATTTATGTCTGTTCTATAGTGTATTATTACATCACATTTTACTCATATTTAGCAGTATCAATATAACTTAATAAATTCAAGTAATAAGTAGTCTTTATAAACAGCATCACAAAGGTTTGCAATCGATCAATTTAAATTTTTAAAAGTCGAATGTCTGTTTTATAATTATCTTACTGGGATCAGATAAGCCATATTTCAAACTATGTGGACAAAAGCAGTGCAATTGAATATCTGATATTATAAAGAAAAAAATTGTAGCCTAGAGCAACACATTTAAGTTTCAAAACAAATTGAATATGAGGGGGAAATGGCCTATACATTTTGTTTTTTTTTACTAAGTGTAAAATACTCCATGTTAATAATATCGGAATATAATCGGAATGATTAATTGATAACCGCCAATATAAATGTATCATGAGAGAGCATATCTCATCTTCTGCAATGTAGAAGTTGTGTATTGCCTTTAACAGATGTGCAGTGAAATAGCTAGAGGGGGTATTTTTTTTAAACATGTTTACAACATTTATATTTCTTACTTTTCTAGAAAATACAAACTTTTGTTAAACATTAGGATCATCAAAATAGTAAATATTACAAACAAAATGCAATTATCTGTATTAGATTGCAATCGATGCACATGTAAGCGACCTTGCTGTATGAATAGCCTTACCTTTTAACATAAAGCCAATTGCGTGACATATCAGATTTACTTCAGTAATGTTATCTAGTATTGAATCCGAAAGCCCGATCAATTGCAGAATTTAACAGTAAAGCTATACTCTGAAACATCTAAGATAATACAGTAACCTTTATTTTCTGACATGCATGTGACTTAAAAAGGATAGAAAAAAACTAACTACATCTACAGGACACCTTAATTTACTGAATTATCTCTAATATAATATAGAGATAACTATATCAAAAAGGGAAAAACGAATCCCTGGCACTTTGTCAGAATGGATTAAGAAATCAAATATATATGTTAAACTTTTGTATGAAGTGATTGAGGGTCATCAATAAACCACATTTCCTCTTGTGATCAATAATTGAGCATTAACTCAATCATCCACGAATATACACGATACTGTTACTTTACTCTGCTGGTGAAAATTACGGTTTTTTGGTCAAATCAGATATGTGATAAAATATTTTAGATATATCTATTAGCTTAAAATTAAAAAGAGGAAAGTTGAACCATTTTAAATTATCCTTTTCATTCTAGAATTTTATATTCTCGAACTAAGATATTTATTACCTACCTTAAAAGCCTTTTTTTAAGAAATTAAAACAAAAGAGCATAATTGTACATCAAGGCAACATTCGTTATCTACTTCAACTGAAATTAAGTCACTTCCATTCCGCACAGGACATAACCCATAAACAAATACACAATTGCATTTCTACATCCCCTCTAACTCAATTAAATTGGGATAAAGAGCTATTATTATGATGTAATTATAATCTGTTATTGCACTTAACATGCAATTATTTATTATCGATTGCATTTGTGCATTTGTAGTGTCATTCCGTGTCAAAGAAAATATCATGTAAAAGCTTTGTATTATATGTTTTAATTCATTATTTTCTAATGAGAGGAAAGGAAAGATTACTCTTCAAATTGCCAGTGTTTAGTGAATGTATGAACGTCTGCAGTATTTACTGTAATTCATACACATTTATTACATCTTCGCTATCATCTAGCAGGTATGTCAGTATTGAATAGACATGTATAGTATAGTATAGTATTGTATAGTATAGTATAGTATAGTATAGTATAGTATAGTATAGTATAGTATAGTGTAGTGTAGTGTAGTGTAGTGTAGTGTAGTGTAGTGTAGTGTAGTGTAGTGTAGTGTAGTGTAGTGTAGTATGGTATGGTATAGTATAGTATAGTATAGTATAGTATAGTATAGTATAGTATAGTATAGTATAGTATAGTATAGTATAGTATAGCGTCGCAAAAATATTTTCCATAAAGGCATTCTTGTAGATATACTGGTACTGGTTTATTTGAGAGTTTCTATTCATCCTTATCTTACATTCTAATTACTTTTGTATCTATTGACTTATTTTACAGCACTATGTAAACTAAATTTTTATTCTAAAAAAATTAAATTGTATCGACATTTAAAAGACACGTTTTTGTAGAATGATTGCAAAACCTTGCGCAATAGAATACAATAAATATTGGAATATTTTTAAACGCAATATTATCACAGCTCTTTTTCCACATACCATAGTTATAAAAATCAAAGTTATTACATTTAACGTTAATTTAAAGTTTGTTGTTTAAATAATATACATTTCATTTTAAGTATAATATATACGGCAAATAAACATCATTTCAGCATTTACTTTAGAATTTTTTTTAAAAGTTGTCAATAAAATATGTTTTTTTTTCTTTTAAGGCATGGTAAATAAGTCAAATTAAAAAGATATAATAATGCTTTATTTCATCATTCATTTTTTTAAAGTTGTTAATCTTTTAAAGAATAAAGATAATATTTTTATATTTTATATCTTAATGATGGCAAAATTTAAAATAGCCAATGAAAATTAACAAAAATTATCTAAATATTATTTCTAAACAAAATTCAGATTTTACAGATGTTAATGTAAATTTTACTTGTCAATTTCTATAAACAATGCTTTATTATTTCCTTTCTTGGAAAGTAAAAATGTTATATAGTCATGATATAGTATTGACAGGAGAAGGATAGATTTGCATGTTGTAAAATTATTTTTCCTGATTTGTTGGAAAGGAGAGCGGAAGAGGGATTTTATTACACTGGCGAAGGAAACAAAGTCGCTTGTTTTGCATGTGGTGTTCATCAGATGGATGGATCAAATGCAGCTGATGATCCCCGGGAGATCCATCGTCGATTGTCTCCAAATTGTCCATTTCCAAATTCTTGTCAATCTGGAAATGTCCCTGTACAAGAGAAAGAATGTCGTTGGCAATCATATCGACGATCAAGAACGTGAAAAAAATAGTGGATCGACATTGGGACATATCATTCAAACAGGAGAAAGAAATCTTTTGCAGAACTTAATGCTGTCAATGTCAATTAATGAAATAAGACAAAGAGAAAAAAAAAGGTTTCCAGTACCGACAATTACGACAACTCTAATCAAGAATGAGACGATCTCAACGTTACATCTTCAGAGAGACACGAGAGAGAAAAACCTCATCATAGATCGAGAGCATTACAAGATAAAATCAATGTCTTTCTTAGAAATTTAGATCCTATTTGAATTAATTTTGAGCGTCCAAAGTACTCCGCTTATGCAGTTGAAGCAACACGAGTGAGTTCGTTTAATGACTGGTCGTCAAGTATCACACAAACTCCACGTTATCTTGCTTTGGCGGGTTTTCTATACGTGGGATACGGAGATTATACACGCTGTTTTTACTGCGGAGGGGAATAACGTAATTGGAAACCTGTGGATGATTCCTAAATTGAAAACGCCCGATGCTTTCGGAAGTTGGCATTCTTGAGACAGTACAAAGGAGACAAATTTGTTGCCTTGGTGCAAACTGAATATAATGAAATGGTTGGGATAAAAAATATTCATATAAATGAAATTCAATTATCAGCAACATCAACTAAAATAACACTTTTCTTTATAGTTGATTTTGATGATTGAATTTTATATGGAACTTACAGGAGGAATAAGAGGCCATAAACACAGAAGAGGGTGTAGCATCCAACACATGTAGATACAATATCAAATTAACAGGAGCAGAAGGAAAAACGCAGAAGAGAACAAAGCAGAAGCAGAACTTTTAAAGGAAATGTCAAAATGAAATCACATACACTGTAACTGTTTCATATGAGCAGGTACAAAATATTAACCATCTACCATTCGTATCTCTCGTCACTTAGGCTTCTATCGCCATGTTACCTTGTGGTCATCTCTGCTGTTGTCCAGACTTTGCTCCAGCCATGAGGAAATGTCCGATATGTCGTCAGTTTCTGAAACCAAAATTTAATAACTTAAAAGGTGAATCTTTTTTTTCCATTTTCATGTTGGTCTACTTTATTGAATTTCAAATTATAGTTTTTTTTATAATAAACTGATTTCACAGCTTTAATTTAGCTATTATTTTCATAATTAACCTCCTCTAATTATTTTTCTTTACTTAGCTTACACCTACTTTTTTTGTATTTAACACTGTTTAAAGTGTTAAATGTTGATCACGCAAATTAAATAATTGTCTGGCGTGTTAACTGTATTTGTAGTACGCTTTAATGTATCATTCAGAGAATTTTCATTTTAGAAATAAAAAAAAATTACTCATATCTTAAATATGGAATTAAATGAGATTTCATTATAAAAATGGCTCAAGAGATTTTTAGCGGGTAATTGGTGACTGAATGACCAGCAGAGGACAGAATGGCCGAAAAAGGGAGGTCGGTGGAAACGTTTAATGTGTCTGACGTCTGACATAATCCAAAATTAGAGACGGTTAGACAGAGCGATATGAGAAACTTTGAGTTTGTCTTATGGTACTGCTCAAAGATTTTTGAAAGAGGACTAAATTATGTAAAAAAAAAAAAAAAGAGTGAGAGTATAATGGGTGCCAATATTTCTTTTAAAAAGAGAAATATATGTGTTTGAGAATCTCAAATATATTAAATGAAACGAAGGGAAAGCGTTCAAGTGTATGGCGGCGCATATCCGTCAAATGACGTTCTTTATTAATCATTATAATGTGAATGTTTCAAGACTGATTTGTAATAAATTTTGCTTTTATCATGTATGATTTCGTTGATTTGTGTCGACTTGTAGCAAGTTTATCGAAGTTGTAACATTACTTTTGGATCAACCCTAGTAGTTAAAAATATTAAAAGATTTTCGTATTGACATGTATCTTTTTACATCGCATCCTTATTATCCCGCTCATAGCTCTGCAATCCATTTAATTCACTAACTGATATTACTTTGTTTTTATACACCTTTTTGATATAATGCAGCACTTGTCACAAAGGTTTAATTTTCATTAAGGTTGCAATCTATTTTGTTTATTACTACTATGCACATAAGTGTATCTCAAATGTATGGTTAAAATCCACTAAAAATATCAAAAACAGACGGAAATTACCCCTCAAAGTCTTTTTCATTTTCTCTGATCGAAAATTCAGACAAACTGGAGATTAAATCCAAATCAGCTTACCGAGAAAAGTCGATTTACATACAAACCCATTTGCTTATTAAAAATTTTATGATGGAAAAGACTTCTACGGTTATCATAGGATTAACTCTTTATTATAAAGAATTTGGATGATACAGTGTATAATTGATTTAACGCATAGGTGTTTTATGCTTTTTCATTTAAAATCGCTTAGCCGTTCCAGAAAAAAATGTACAAATTTTTATGACTTATATACAAAGGGCAAAGCTCCATGATGGTCGGAAACAGATTTTGATAGGTCTTCTAAGTTCTCTAGGTGACCTACACAAATAATTAAAATTAACGAAAAAAAAGCGAGCACTTGAAACAAAAAAAATCACGATGTCCTTACTCGAGTTCTTTGTCATATAAGGCCCAAAATTTACAAAAAAGATTAATAACCTTGATTTTACATCGTATTAGTACATCGCAGCCTGCATACATTTGTCTTGAGGGGTACTATTTTCTTGCACAACTTTAACTATAACACAAAAACGAATCAAATAAATAGATTTTTTAGGCGTAGAACAAAACTATACCTTCATCAAACTAGCAATGACTACATAAAATCTTAAAAAACAAAAGTGTATGGTACGATTTCGATTTCTTCATATCCCTAAGATACCTCTGGTATCTTTCAAATTTACATTGAACTTATCAGGGAAATCCTTTCTCACTATTTTTCGGAGTGTCTCTCAACTTTTTAAAATAAACTTGTTATTGTGCAACTAAACAATGTGAGACTCTTGAATAATATACCAGGGTATATAATAATGCGTTTCGTTAAATACGTGTTAAATTTGTTGCAGTCAATACCCCCAAGAACTTTACTCAACATGTATATTTGTCTAATTGCTTTTTTTTATGTTAGGCTAGTTGAAGCGGAGTACCATACCTTTGTGTGGCAAAGTTGCAGTAAGTACAACTTACACTATTGTGGATATTTATTTTTTAATTACTTTTTTTCATTTGATAATATCAGCTTCAGCAAAGAATTAAACATATATGTTCATTATTGTTGTTGATCATGAGAGTTGACAATGATTGACAACAAATTTCTCACAATAAACTGATTTCCTTCAGTGAAACTTCTCCAAACCGCCCCCCCCCCCTGGAAACTGGTTCTCCCTGAACATTGGCCGAATTTATAAGTCCCGGCAAAATTTTCTAACATTTTTTTTACACATAAACTCTTATAAAACCGGTCACCCCTGAAAACCGGACATCGGCCACTTTTCCAAGAACAAAAGTTAAGAAACATAGGAAATTCCACCTCATCATACCGGCCACTTTTTGATTTAAAGAGATTTAATTGTCATTTGCCAGAGGGGTAATAATGACCGGCCGGAGGTGTGAAAAATAGCCTACCCACGGGAAGTCAGAGGTGTGAAAAACTGAATATGACCTCCCAGGGTTTCCTATTGTTTAGCCGTCTTGAAGGGGTAGTCATTATGCCAGACTACGTTAATGGCCGGTCTAAGCTGTGTACATATGATTAACATCAATTAAACTTGAATTAATAAATATCTAGCAAATAATAAATTTAAATTACAGAATGAATAAACAAATTATCGCACGCCATATTGCATCATCTTTTTAAATACACATAAGCGGCCTTAAAATTGGGCACTGTTAAAAAATGCTAAGAAAAAAAAATAAAATAAAATGTTTACCAAAATATACATTTCATAATTTAAATAACAGAAGTTTTGCTCAGAAATGTTTTAATTATTTACTTTTAGCTGAAGTACAAACAATTTTTTTAATGACGTAAGCGATACACGGATACACATGCAGTACTCTGTATAGAGTTCAGTTAAGGTAAAGGATCTGGTTTATTTCTTCGCATATGGTTATTAAAGTAACTTTTCATGTTTTTCTGTCCTTATTTTTTAATTTCTTTTTATAAAAATTAACATGTATGTCGAATTTATCCTCACTAATAATAATTTCCATTTTTTTTAAGACCTTAAGAATACATTACGTGTCTGCCGATAATTAATAACATGTTGACAAGTAATTATAAAAGACACTAATTTCTTCAGTAAGTTAGATTCTCGGGAAACCGGTCATCCCTCTAGTCCGGCCATTTTATTCAGTCCGGCAGCTGGCCGGTTTAGAGAAGTTTTACTGTATTTTGATATAAATTGTTTCTATTTAAACTTTCTTGTAAATGAGAAAATTTATTGTTCATATTCATATGCACGTTTTTAATTAAAAGCGTTACATATTTTTCATCTGTAAAAACTATCGTTTTCTATTTCTTGCCAACATTTAATGCAAAATCGTTTATAAAGTCGCAAATGACATAGATTGCTCTTGTTTTAAGAGGAAAATGAAAAATTTAGATTCAATTTTGAACGATCTAAACGCGAATAATATGCGATCCCTGCTTAAAAAGTAACGCGTTACACGCTTAAAATTCCTTTTATCTGTGCTGTAAAATTCTACATTTTGCATTAAAATTATTTAAGGAATCATTGTCTAGTTTTGAGAGTATGCCAGGGCATCAACAATAGTGGGAAACATGGGATAATTTACATAACGGGCGAAGCCTGTTATGCTAAAATTAGCCCATGTTTCCCACTATTGTTGATGTCCCTGGCATACTCTCAAAACTAGACAGCGATTCCTTATATTTCCATTTCATTGTGAAATAGAATTGTAGACTTAGACATTAAAAATGTAGACTAATAGATTTAAATTACACGAGGACTTCCATGCCAATTTCAATAGTCCTCGCACACTGACGTCAAACACCTAGGCAGCCGCACGAGATTCACATGCACATTTTCCTCCTTAGCGTCAGATACAGAGACAGATGTGCACGAGATTTGCATGCATTTTAGGCCTCCTTAGCTTCTGACCTAACGACCTGCCTAATTTACATTCCGGCAGAATTATCAAGAAATAAACTCCGACAACTTTCAAAGAGTTATCGCAGAGAAAAAAATTAGAAATGGAAATATTTAAATGTTATTTTCTTACTAGAATCAGGTAGTTCTATTAAAAATCTATCCAATCATACTAAATTCGCCCATATTGCGAGTATGTTTTTAAAATCATCGATGAGTTTAATAGGTCAGATTCTAAAATTCTAAAATTGTAAAATGGCACCAACATCGCACGTAACGTCGTAATAGACTGCTTTGCTTTTATTATGATTTGTTTCTTCCCTATTTGTGAGACTAGCAGAGATTTAATCTGCATACTTATTCTCTTCGTACACAGCCACTAATACAGATCACCAGGCCATTAAGGTTCACAGTGCCAATGTGTCACCTACACCAGTCCAAATCCCTGGACCACTTTATGTATCTTTCACAGTATTTGTTCTGAAGCAAATAGAATTAGGAACAGAAATTAGATTTGATGTTACCAGACATTCCACCCTAGGATATGATATACATGTCTCTTGTCTGTTTTTTCCTTTAGAAAGATGGTAGGTTATTGATTATTTATTTATTTATTTATTTATTTTTTGTTTTTGTGAAAGTGTTTTGATTTGTTCAATATTTTGCATTAAGTAAACGGCATTATTCCTGTTTAAGTTTAAACTATAAATATGAAGACATGTGTATTCGCAAACAATATTAAAGCTTACTGTTAAACAATGTATATGAATAAGTAATTATTCCTGACTAAAACTCTTTAAATTTTATAAAACAAAAATGGGTTCTTACTTTCCTTCTTTCCTGGAATGTTTTGCAGCACCTTGGATGTATGTTCCATCTTTGAAATTTCGGCCAATACAGCCAATACAACCAATACAACTCGTCAGATCATAAAGATGTTTGAGTCAGTGAGGGTTAGCACACACTGCCCTGTCGCAATCCAGCACATAACCATAGTTGATTATAGAATCGATATCCCCAAATTGGATGGTCTTGCAAAATATTTAGTACCGGTAAAAACCATTTCATCATTACTTTTTTTTTTAAAATCATCGTATTATTAGGACAAATTTGAATACACAAGTTACTTCAAAAACGGTTGAATATAGTGCTTTTTTGACAGGGTGACTATACAGTTAAGGCAACTGTTTTACATCAAGCTACAGGAATCGAACTTGGCTGCTTTCGATTCAGTATATCATTAAAAGAGAAACCAAAGGATTATGGTTGGCTCCTGGGGAGGAAACGTCGTAACAACAAGAATCCCAATTGATCTTCATTTCGTTGCAGATTAATTTGTCTTTGACTCGAATATCAACGTCTGAAGTTCTTGATAAACAATGTTTCTATTCTAATAAACAAAAACCTTTTTTCTCTATATGTATGACTTTTATTCCAAAATTCATTTGTCACACGGTCGAGGTTTTGTTTGTTAAAACAAAACAGGTCAAAACAGGTCCAGTCTTAAAATAATTCGTAATGAATATAAGGAAAAAACCTTTAAAAAAATCGAAAACACACAACACTCAAAACAATCGACAAACACGTGCACAAAACATAAAGGCAATTCAACGTTTACGAAAAGGAAGAATTGAGATCCTTAAACGACCTCCAGTAGATCATTACATAAATTAAACAAGTAAATGAATAACAAGATTAATGAACATTTTACCAGGCATCAAGTATAAAATCAGAATAAGATAAACTGTACATTGATTGTATCGATCAGGTATTGAATTTTCCATCTGCTACACCGTAAAGGCTTAAGATGTTGGGGTGGGTAATTCGGCGGAATTCTAACTTTATATAGTGCACAGGTTAGTAAAAATGCATAAAATGCATATAAATTATAGCAAAGTCCCTTGCTCCATGGTTGGTAACTGGTCAGTCATACGTGAAGGAATGCTAAAATAGAATTTACCTGTACAAAACAAAACACTCGCACATGCTCTCTCGTACCTCCAAAACTGGTTGTATTTGATAATCTATGAAAACAATCGAAATATAGTGCTAAATAGTGTAAACCAACTTTTATTTGCGTTCGAGAATTTTTCGCGAGGTTCGCGAGAGCCTCTTCATCGCGTATATTTCTCGCGGCATACCGGTCCTTGAAGTGTATGTGTCCATTAACAATGTATCCAAATTGTCTTGATCGCGAAAATAAATCGTCCTGAACTAGTTTTTCCTTGGTAAATGGCGAAATAAAGTCGTAGGGAATAAAAGTTGGTTTACAGTATTGTGCAAAACATTGACATTTATAATTGTAGTAAAGTTAAGTCCATAAGATTAGGTTATGACTTCTGTTTCGTCGCAACTGTTGATTTTCGGTCTGCACAATGCACGATCTCGGCTCTTTTGATTTTGCTCGAATTTCTGCGGATTCCCACATCTTTCCATCTCGGATTTGCACAAAATTTGCACAAAATCTCATGTTTTTAATTCAGGCATTTGTCTGGTATTTCGGTTTTTACATTGTTTTTGAATTGCTGTTCTTTTGCATTTTTTTCTTTAATGAAAAGCCAGGTTTCCCAAATTTGGAAACCCGATGGAAACATATGGGAATCGTGACATCAGTAGTTTCCATATAGTTTCCATTGGAAACCACATAGTGGTTTCCACATAGATTCCCGACATGGAAACAATCAACCTGTGGTTTCCCGTAAGTTTCCCAAGATAGGAAACCATGGAAACATACCCCGGTGGTTTCCACATAGATTCCCGACATGGAAACAATCAACCTGTGGTTTCCCGTAAGTTTCCCAAGATAGGAAACCATGGAAACATGCCCCGGTGGTTTCCATATAGATTCCCGATATGGAAACAATCAACCTGTGGTTTCCCGTAAGTTTCCCAAGATAGGAAACCATGTAAACATGCCTCAGTGGTTTCCATACAGATTCCCGACATGGAAGCCACCAATGTGTAGTTTTCCCCATGTTTCCCAGGCAGGGAAACTTTGAAAGTATATCTCAATACTAACCAACCTACCTTTTATTTTACAAAAAGTTAAATATTTAATTATGTTACCATATTTTTACCAATTATAGAAATATTTCAAAAGTGTTTACATGCTGTATCAAAATAATTAACTTCAAACAGTTAAAATAACTAGATGTGTATTTCTGTGTGATTAATTTAATATTTCAGCACCATGAACGCAATTCAATTTTAATTTAATTTTATTTAACTGAATTTTATTTAATTTAATTTAATTTTGAATTTGATTTATCACATAAGTTTTGGTAAACTCGTATAGAATGCGTGAAGTGGAATAGGAAAAAGTAAGTGCATGCAGTTATGTAGAAATCAATCATTTCCGATCCCACTTTCTTGAAGCTGTCTATGATGAATGTTCCTTTGAAAAAAATGGAAGAGCTAAGGAAGGGTACATTTAATGAAATTATTTACAGAAAAGGTTTACTAAAAAGATCGATTAAAAAGTAAATAAAGAAATATGTCAAGTTACGATTACTGATTAAGGACAGGTGAGACGTTCCTCAATAAAATAATTAATTTTTTTTCCAATATTTTGCAATTGACATTGAAGAATTATTTTTACATAATTACATGTATTCACAAGACATCAAGGTACCTTACCAGGCATTTGTGTTAGATATCAGAGGTTGGCATTTCTTATATACCGGGGTAATTGGTCAGGAAAAAAATACTTCAATTGGTTTGTCAAAATTACATTTTTAGTGTTTCAAGTTTTTAAATACGAGTTTAGAAATTGATAAAGATTTTGTTTTAATATGAATTAATATATTAATATAAACTGGTCAGATAAGAATCATTCATCGAATTGGCTTGGGGCTGAGTATTATCATACTAGTATTTTACTATTAATAGTGAATATTGTCTTTTTTAATTTATTAAATCATTGTTTTTATTATTGGGGTGGGTGGGTTGCTTTTTATTTTTTTTCTTGAGAAGCCCCCCCCCCCCCCCCCCCCAAAAAAAAAACGCTTTTGAAAAAGTCACTATGATCGGCCTGTGTAATTAGGGACACCTGTCCTCACGTGCCATATCAGGTGGAGACACGTGCCGCGAAGACACCTGTCACTGTGTATTTTTTGTATATTCTATGTGAATTGAGACGGTTTTGTACCTAAAGGGAACAATGGGCTGTTGTCGAGCATGTACACACACAGTCTCCGACCGAAAATTCTTTTAAATTAAGATGATGATTCGTGTTTCTTTTATCATTTAAAAAATTGTATATTCCATAAATAAAGTTATACAAGAGAACATATTTATAAAATAACCTACATTTAAGAAGTTCAATGAAAGAACAAACTATTTAGAATTTTTATTTCAATTTTCATTACTGATTTAAAATAAAACTCTCCTCTTTAGAAATTAAATAATTTTCTATAGGTATTGAATAGATCTTAATTCTCGTCGTGTATAATTATATTAAATCAGAATGACGTTAATAGATCAATGTGAAATCAAAACTGTATTTAATATTGTTGATGGGTTTTTGTGTGAAATTTGTAATCTAACGTACTACAAAGACATTTATTAGATAAATGTTTATAATATAATTCATCACATAAAACGTTTTTCCCCCTTTTTTGTTTAAATATGTACGCAGATCCCCGTGTAGTAAACGCCTGCACTTTTCGCATGAAATTACAATGTAGGGTCCTAAATGCACATACATTATATTTAACAAACTAAAAAATTTTCAGCCATTTTTTTTTCTCCAAAGGCCATTGCTCTAGATAAAGAAAAGTCTATAATATTTTGCATGATTTTGTTTTCCTTAAGAACAATGGCTTTTAAAGTAGTGCATGCTAAGGCAATCTATTAAAAGAATTAATTGTATAATATATTCATTGTATAATTGTCACGATTGTATTTTTGTGCAGTTTTTGTTGATTTCATTCTATAAAGGTATGAAGTTTGTCAATACTTCAACAAACATTTCTTTATCTATGGTGTACACTACTTTATTTTTATTCGCCGACATGCTACTCTTTTTATAAAAAAAAAACTTGCGTGACTAATAGACTCGATCTTCAGGCCTGTAGGAAAGTAATTTCCGAAAGAGTAATAAACTAACAGGGATTTTATTTTTACTAGCATACCTTACCAGATTTCTTAACGAAAAAAAAAAAACATTAAAAGAAATACAGGGCGGGACCAGCTAAAGCTGTATGCATAAGTACAGCCCTGCACATCAACGAGTATAGATGAATTTCGACATCTTTCCCATGACTTCACTTATACCAATCACGACTAAAATATTGAATTAAAATACTGTTATATTTCCTGCCTTTGATGAGATGTTAGTTTTGTTCCACCTAGAGATATAACTCTCCTAAGAAAAAGGTTTTCAACATTCTGATTCATTTAACAATTTTACGTGTTAAAATGATGTGGGAAATATTTTTAGCTAAAGGCCAAGGAGTTTAAACATGTTAAAGTACAATGTATATGTAGCAATTAGAGAAAAGTCTAGCAGGTCCACCAGTAATATTGATAGCAGGCTCAAAATCTAATTAAACCCCGAAAAGGAGGGAGTTCGATTAGTAATTTAATCCCCCCCCAAAAAAAAACACAACAGTTTATTAGCAATGAATTAAACACCGAACTTTTCAATCATCACTATTGAAATAAAAAAACTGTTCTTGATAATCATATTATAATTGTAGCTTATTTTCATGCCTTTTAGGATTCCTGTGGAAAGTTCACAATAAAAAAAAATGTGCTTTTAAAAATTTAACATCTTTTGGTGTGACATTATAAATTCATAATCATACATGTAACAGTTAAAAGAAGCGGGGAGAGGTGTGTGTGTGTGTGTGGGGGGGGGGGTACTTTCAGCAAGGACGGCCACTACCAACAACCAAGCCCCGAAACCCATATCCCGAAGGCAAATAAGTTGAGGTGTCAAGCAAGAAACAATTTTTTTTTCTGCTCTTGCCTCATGTATTTAACCGCTTAAATATACTAGGCCTACACATCATATCGGCAAAAATATTTAATTTTTATTCCATGAAAAGGGGAAAACTTAATTAAATTCTAATATAAGATCTCATAATCACACTTAATCATAGTGAATGTAAACAGATTATATTTCCCATCCTGCATCGCTCTGTAGGCGCTTTATTTCATTGGTCAATTTACCGAGGCGCCATTTTTGGAGGATCGAGAAGGACGAAGAAGAAGGTGTAAGCAGCTGGTAAATGTGAAAAGTTAAGATGGTTTCACCACCCAGTGTCTTTAAGACTGTGATAAATGCAATGGCCAACGATGAAGGATTAGTGTACGTATATTTTTGTTAACTTTTTACGGTAAATAGTTGTAATATTTGGCAACAACAAATCTTCACTATCGGAGGCAACTTTTGTTCTGACGCCATTTTGAAAAGTTGGATACCTAAGTTTTAAATTGTTAAGTGCATATATTGCAGAGAGAGAGAGAGAGAGAGAGAGAGAGAGAGAGAGAGAAATTTGAGACGTTGATATAGCATAACTTATATTATGAAGGCACCGTGCATGTGCATGCTGTATGTTGTAAAATTTCAACGTTTCGCCTTTTATCATGTTTATTAAAATGTATGCTCCATGTGTATGTTCTCTCTCTATATATAAATGAATACTTTTCGGAATTAAAAAAAAATATTTTAAACCCCGCTCAAATTATCCGGATGATAATAGTTACACCGAACATGGTTTCGTAATTAAATTCAGACTGTATAACATCCGGTTTGAATACCACATGTGTTTTCTGACTTTTGGGAGCCAACTCTTGTTGTTTTTGGAACTTACGACTTATGGCAAGGTATAAATTAAATATTTTTGGTTCAAAACTTTGATAAAAGCATCGATATTTTTACAAAAAGTGTCTTCAATCTCAGCTTATCCGATTATTCATGAAGGATATCCTCATCAGAACAGATTGTAGCGAATAGCATAACCCTTAATCATATGCATGACGATGATATGGAGGGAAAATATACATAAAAAAGTGAATGTAGGTGAAAGCCTGTCCTCTTTTCTGAAGAGATTAGGTTTGTTTTATTGTTTATTGAAATAGTTTACTGCTCAAAAGATTTTTTTTGTAATGTCTAACCTGTTGAGATGAAGATGTAAAAAAAGAAAATCCTAATAGTGAATTAATATTGATAGTATGTCATGAAATGCAAATGAATCATCAGCTTGAATTATCAGTTTTTTCACAATTATTGACCTGAGTAGGTCAATGTATAGCAAATAATACATACTCCTTTCCATATCGCATCCTAGCCCGAGACACCAATTTCAGCCAGAGGGACAGAGACCCTAGGGCTGATATTGGTCGAAGGTCTGATACAGGATGTGATGTGGAAAAGGGTATGTTTTATTATGTTTATTACAAATTTGGTAATAAAATACAGAACACTTCAAGTTGAGAAGATCAAGAAAATAAGTAAATAATCATGCACAATAAAACTACTTACATACACAGGGTACAAAGTATTGTCTTACTGCAGATTTAATGCGAGTTCATTTTTAAAAAGGGAAAAAATAAAGACACTCGAAATTTTTAGCGAGTGGTGATTTTTGACCCAAGCTTAATCTTGTATCCATATTTTTCTGGTAATTCGTCTTGCTTTTTTGGTGAACCTCGAGTTTCTGTCACCGTTTCCCAATCAGCTGATGCAATTTATACAAAAATGTTTTATTGTAGTTTTATTTGACATATCAAATGTGTCAACCTTGTCAAAATTTACCTTAGATGAAAAGAGTAATCATTGTTTTAATTTTACCAAATAATTTACTCTCCAAGTGCAGCTAGACAGCCATGTGTGTGTATACCAAGCTGTAAATATCACACTTTTGTTAATTATATCTGTGTACTGTTGATTCAGTCTGCCAAAAATCCCAACCTAACCCTTGATCATATTATTTTCTTTTTTGGAAACAGGAATTACAGGAAATGAATATATTTCAATTTGTGTGTGTGTGTGTTTTAAGGAGATTACCTTTTTTAATGTAAAATCATTGATGTTCTTAATTCTGTGACTGTGACCTGCTATAGAAGGACCTGTATTATTATTGATTTAAATGAGCATGAAAAAACATTTAATCCTTCTTTTAATTTTAGCTTGTTGATCTTCATTTTAGCCTGTAGATTTTATATGTACAGGCTAAAACTTGTGGTTAAAAAAGTTAATTTCGATCCCTGATACATGTACACGATATTGTCTTACTGAACAGATTTAGCTGTCATTAGGTCAAAATTGCAAATAATAACATGCTTCTTATATCAGTATACAGGTAACTCTTGATGGCTTGAACTTCGATTTCTCGGAAGTTCTTGATCGCCTGAAGTGAGTCTCTTGTCCCGATTTTTTCCACTATATAACTAAGCAGATTTGCACTTGATTTCTCGAACTCCTGATCTTTCGAAACCCTTGATCCCTCGAAGTCAAAATGCAGTCCCACTGTGCTGTGAATTTTACCCTTGATACCTCGAAGTGGCTGTGTGTATACCAAGTTATAATGTTCAAACTTTTGCCATAACTGTATATCTGTGTGTCTGTCTGAGTGTCTGTTGTCATTATTGTTCGTATGTATGACTTAAACCTTCACCATAACTTTAGAACTATACGTCGAGATAGTGGCTTCATATTTACTTTAGTATGCATACTCCACTAATGAAGTGCTTTCAAATGGCAACAAGGACAATGATTATGTGTCAGTGATCTTGACTGTGACCTGTATGCTAAAAAAATTGCTTTTTCGAACTTTGTTGCTGTGTTTCACAAGCGCATCTTGTTTTGTTGGTCTCTGACCAGAAGAGCTTATGCGGTAGTAAAGCGTCCGGCGTCCGTCCGTCTGTCTGCAAACACTACTCCTTAAATTTTAGTCTGATTTCAATATAACTTGGCACACAAGTAGACTATACTAAGATACATAATTCTGTGCATCAGTTTTTGATAAGTACAAACCAGTAGAGCTACAGTCTCGACAGAGACTTCTGGTTATTTTTTCTTCCATCCCGGTTGTTGCTACTGCTATTACATAATTAGTTTAAATTAGAATGCAATAGTACCTGGACATAATTTATCATTTCAGAGAGAAGAAAACTGTGTGACTTTAAAAGAAAACCAGTGAGATAAAATCATAGAAAATGTATGATGATTCAGGATGTGGTCATTTGGTAAGTGGTAATTCATTCATGATTCGTATGTATATGACAATTGCCTGAAAAAAAAAAGATTCTAAATTTTATTTAAATACTGAACTGTGGTATATCAGCTGTGAGCTACAAGAAGTTTTATGTAAAAGCTAGGGCTGAAACAATTTGCCCCCTCCATGTTATGTGTGTATTGCTATGATTGACATACAATCAGTTCTCTAATACATACACTTCAATAAAACTTTGTCGTCTCGAACCTGAATTGAACAGGAAAAAACTCTGAGATCTCTCCAAAAATTTGAATGAAAAAAAGGAAATGCTTATTAACTGATTTCTTGCTGGTCAGTATTTTGATTACTTAAAGGAAGCTCTAAAAACTGCACACTAAAGAGTTCTACTTTAACATCAGTTAGTTTTATGAAGTTAGAGTGATCTGCCCATAGATTAAGATTATGAAAAATGTTATTTTACAGTCAGTTAGATTATTTTTAATAGATTAAATTATTTTAAGAATTATTTAAAATCAAAAAAATAGGAAATTAATTATTTTCATAAATTTTTCCAATGTAAGTAAACAGCAATTATTTCTGCTTACAGATAGTCCATTGTCTTTGAAAATTTCTTGAATAAAAAAGGGAAATGAGGCACATACCATATGGTTATATAACTGGTGAAAAAGTATGTTTTCCTGTAAATCAAATAGTAAAATAGGAGGTGCAAATGGCAAATGTAAAAAAGGCTCATTATGCACATATTTATATGAAATATGATAGATTTTTTTCTCTCCAAGGAATAATTTCTGCAAGTCACTAAGTTTTTAGAGTTTCCTTTATTTTAAAGATATTCAATGAAATTATTTGAAGTATTAAATTTTGGTAAATTTTATGATACTAAAAGGTTATATGGATGAAAAAACAGCATGCGTGTATGACAATAGGGCTTAAATTTTTAATGTCTCTTAATTTTTGAGTGACATTAAAACAGGAATTGTCTTCACCAATAGACGAATTTCACATTCCTAAGAGTTTTCTCCAATTGTTGGCGTATCGCTCATTTTTCCCACTTTGTCCTTTGTAAGTTACTTGTTAATATTTTCAATCTTCAAAAATATTGGACAATTACAATCTGTATCTGTATTGGCAGAGTATGGGGGCAACATGAAAATCATAATGAATATGTTCATACTGATTTTATTTCTAAGATATTGTCCCTCAAAAACAGCGTCTTAAGCCGGTTGACCCCAGATCGACCCTGCGAAGGGGAATAACTTTTGTAAATGTGAAAATCCTTTATGGTATATCATATAGATCTAAAACTGACTGAATTTTGATCAGCCAATTTATGAACATGATGAATGGATTGTAAATAATGTTGGACAATATACCCAGGTATGTAAAAAAAAAATTAAATTACTTGTTTATATATACATTTGTGGTATCTCTCCCATTGAAGTTTATAAACTTGTTATTTATTTCTTAAATAAACTGAGCGTACATGCAATACCGGTATAAAATTACTCATAAGATGCATGTATACTTAAACCATGATAAAATCATATGTGTCCAATGCAGCATATGATAAGTCATTAATATACAAGTACATGTGTTTCTATACTGTAATACATATATATTGCATTATTTTTAGGTCCTGTTCTCTGGATGCCCTAAGACAGTGTCTACCCATCACTCCATCTGATATCACTTGTTCTGAGCATATTTCTCTCTCAAACTTAAACTACAGAGAGCCTGTGGATAGTGGATGAAGAGTGACCTTGGACCAATTTTCTAGGTCAAAGGTCAGTATCAAAATCTACTGTATATCTTTTTTAAAATCGTAGTCCAGAGTATATTTCTCCCCTGCCTGGTGTAATCTAGCTTTTGTGCAATGGGGTGGACTCCGTGGAGGGTCTGCAATGATCTTCAACCAATTTCTAGGTCGAATATCAAAATAAAAAAAAATCTCTCTCAAATATTTTTGTTATTATAAAGAGTATGTTTTCTCTCAAACTAATCAAACTTAAAGCAGGGTTCTTAGTATGAGATACATGTAGTAATATATTCTCAATGACATAAGAAGGCTGAAAACATTATTTATATTAGGCCTAAAATAAAATATTGTTTGTTTGCAGTTGCCGACCGACCCACTGAAAATGCACCCGACCCAAACTTTTTTTAGCCATTTTGTAATATTTTTTTTCTCTCCAATTTTTCAGGATATTAAAACTGTTTCATTTTCAATTTTTTTTCTTTATCAATCATACCAAGAGTGCAGCTTATTCATGTAAAGTAGGCCTATGAAAAACTTTATTTTATGTTATCTAACAAAGATCTGGAAATATTTTTTTTTCAAAAAAAAAAAAAAAATTGCCTACCTACCTACTCAGACTAAAAATTATAGGTCGGCAACTGCAAACAAAGAATTTTTTAAGCTTGGCCTTATGTTATTTTTTTTTCAATTATCATAAAGCATTAAATATTAAAGAGATACATTAAATGCTGAAATCATATGTATCATGGTCATGGAAAGTAATTATTTATATTGGTATATTAAAGGACATTGGCTGATCTTTCAGATTTCTAAGTTATATTCAAGCATTATAATTCTGACATCATATAATAATTTTGTATGAATATTGCAGATCAAAGGTGATGTGAAGAAAACCAGGAAACTGATGTTGAAAGAAGTACTTAATGACCCTTATGAATGGACTTAAATGTGAAAGACTGTTCCATTGTTTATCTAAGATATATGGATTTATTTAATATTTTGATATCATTGAAAAATTCAGTTACAGTTTTTGTACATCAAATGAATTATTAAACATATAAAATGGTAATGCTTTTTTCTTTTACATGTAATAAATTTTTTTGATAGATTTTTCAAAGAATACACATTATTTCACATTGCTTCCTTTAGAAAAGTTAGGGAATCTTGAAGTTTCCCAGTAATTTCCACCAGGAATTGGACTCCAGATAATTCCACCAAGTTT
Organism: Saccostrea cuccullata; assembly: GCF_032062105.1. Classification (NCBI taxonomy): domain Eukaryota; kingdom Metazoa; phylum Mollusca; class Bivalvia; order Ostreida; family Ostreidae; genus Saccostrea; species Saccostrea cuccullata. The sequence goes on from NW_026931792.1 coordinate 30,722, forward strand.
CCGCCACACAGAAAGTGTTACACAAGTTCCATATAGTTTCCTGAGTCAAGGAAACTGCAGGAATCATAAGGTTTCACGAGCTTCCATGTAGTTTCCCATAAAAGAAAACCTTAAGATTCCATCAAGTTTCCATTCCACAGAAAACACTACGCTCCGATTCCATATGGTTTCCTGAGTCAAGGAAACTTTAGGAATCATGAGGTTTCCCGTGCTTCCATGTAGTTTCCCGTATAAGGAAACCTAAAGATTCCATCAAGTTTCCATTCCACGGAAACCACTACGCTCCGATTCCATATGGTTTCCTGAGTCGTGGAAACTTTAGGAATCGTGAGGTTTCCCGAGCTTCCATGTAGTTTCCCGTAAAAGGAAACTTAAAGATTCCCCCAAGTTTCCATTCCACGGAAACCCCCTACGCTCCGATTCCATCAAGTTTCCTGATTCTGGAAACCAGTGGAATCTTCAGGTTTCCCATTACGGGAAACTACATGGATGTTCGGGAAACTTCAGGTTTACAGAGGTTTCCGTGGTTCGGGATACCTTATGGAATCGGAGCGTAGGGGGTTTCCGTGTCACGGAAACTTTGCGGAATAACCAAGCATCCGCTACGGAAACCACTGGGAAACATGATGTAAACTTGAGGTTTCCATGTGGTTTCCATAAAGTTTCCCGTGATGGGAAACCACTTTTTTCACCCAGTGTTTAACCTTAAACTAAAACCTGAACAAGTATATGTGCAACAAGTTCGCCCTTAATCTGGTAAAACTTGAATTAGTGTTTCTTCGTCCAAGCATTATTTGAGATGGTGATGCTAAATTTCCGTCTGTTGGTGTGTTACGCAATTTAAAAAAAACAACTAACATATGGATCCTTTCTATCACCTTCGGCTTTCTTAATAATTTTCTTCACGGTTTGTATGGTCATTCCACCATTCCATTTAACTGAGGATAATGTGGTGAACTTGTAGTGCGTTTGAAACCGTAATTCATTGAAAAATTTCCTGAATTTTTTCCTTGAAAATTGTGGTCCGTTGTCGCTCAGAACATCCTCAAATATTCCGTATCTTGGAATATTTTCTTTAAATTTCTTGATAACACTTAGATCTCTTGGTTGATGAAAGTTTTGCTACTACAAAGAATTTTGAAAAGTTATCCACTATGATAAAGTAATTGAGGATCGAGCTCGAATAAATCCCAACCGACTCTTTACCAACCCAGATGGCAGGATGTTATTGGACCTTTGTTGGGCCAACAATGCTCCTTATGTTGGGCCACCGTATGCATTCAAAATTGGGCCATCGGTAATGCTCATCGGCCCTTAATCAAACCAACTTGTTGGCTTATTGTTGGGCCGATTTAACAGGTTATATTGGGCCACTGTTGGGCCAATGTATTCTTTTAATATTGGACAAACGTCATTTTTGTACAGTTGGGCCATTGTAAGCAAAATAATGTTGGGCCAACGGTAACTTGCTCATCGGCCATTAATCAAACCAACTTGTTGGCTTACTGTTGGGCCAATGTACATGTAACAGTTAATATTTGGCCACTGTGGGGCCAATGTATTTTTTCAATGTTGGGCAAATGTCATTTTTGTACAGTTCGGCCATTGTAAGCAATTAATATTGGGCCAACGGTAATTTGCTCATCGGCCCTTAATCAGACCAACTTGTTGGCTTATTGTTGGACCAACGAACGGATATTATTGAACCATTGTTGGGCCACTTATTCTTTTAATATTAGGCAAACACCGTTTTTGGTCCAATGTTGGTTTGTATCTTATTGTCTCTCCATCAGGACAACTCATTTTTCTTCACTGCAGGTATCAATAAGCACGTCTAAAAAATAAACAAACCCATCCTGTTCTCAAAATAATACTAAAATGAATCCCACAATTTTGTTTATATACACAAAAAATGTTTCTGGCATTTGCATCGTGTTTGTAACCAACAAACAGACACAGAAAAGGAGAGATCTACAGGTATGTCACAGTATATAATAGAAAAAAGTTAGGCACTGCCACGTTCAATCTGATCCCGCTCCTAAGTCTCCTCTTCTCTCTCCCGAGTCTCCTCCTTCCCATGTTTTCTTCTCTGTCCGTTTCTTCCTCCTTATCCCTGTCCTTGGCATACCTTAGCCATTCTTTGATTGTGTTCTCGATGTCTTTTTAAAATCTCCAGTAGTACTAAAATTGTAGTATTTAGTACTTAATACATTTGTGTCTTTTCTCAGTAAAGAGTAAACATACGATTAAATTTACAAGTATATCACAATATTTTTAAGCTGTCAAATGAGGAATAACCGTCTTTTTGTTTCATGGTGTGATTAATAATAATAATAATAATATATGAATTTATAAAGCGCTAAATATTAATAATTTAACTCTAAAGCGCTGTACAATAAAACGCAAGTAAACATAATTTAAAAGCTATGAAAACTTATATAAAATATTAACCCATACTCATATATATGTTCGGAATTATAACATTAAAATACTACAAATTACATACAAAATACAATTACACCATCAATAAAAAAAACTCAATAAAAGAACATCATTTGTGATTTATGATTTGCTGCTAAAAATTGAGCAGCTAAAATTTAAAAAGCTTTCCTATAAAAATGCGTCTTTAATTGTCTTTTGAAAATATCCAGGGACTGGGTCTGCTTTATATCATTAGGAAGGTCGTTCCACAAAAATGCTGCTGCCCAACCAAGTCGACGTTCACCATATGTCTTCGTCCTGATCTTAGGAACAACTAACCGTGATGTTGACTCAGATCGCAGTGATCTGGTAGGCTTGTATTCCATTATAAGATCTTTGATATACGATGGAGCTGATCCGTGTAAGGATTGGTAGACATATGTCAAAATTTTATATTGTGGACGAAAAGAAACAGGTAGCCAATGAAGATCAGCTAGGATAGGTGTAATATGCTCCCGTTTCGATGATCTTGTAACTAAACGAGCTGCCGTGTTCTGGACTTTTTGAATCCGGTCTAGTAAGGCCTTCGACACTCCATATAGAAGGCAGTTCCCATAGTCCAGCCTGGCTGTGATAACGGCATTCACCATGGTCTTGCAGGCTTCTTTTGTAAGAAAGCGCCGTATTCGTCCAATATTGCTTATTTGAAAATAGCATGACTTGACGACCGAGGATACCTGTTTTTCCATAGTAAGGTGTTGATCGAAAAATGCACCTAGATTTTTTACACATGGCACGCTTTCAATGATATTATCACCAACTTTTAGTTGTAATGTTGGCAGATATTTCTGATGTTGCTTTGTGGAGAAGATTATTAGCTCGGTCTTTTCTTGGTTTAGTTTGAGTAGGTTTGATGTCATCCATGAGCCAATTTCACTAAGACACGCTTCAAGCGTTAAGCGATTAAGCGATTAGCTTGCGTGATAAAGGCATTTAGGCATAAAATTTATACGCTTGATCATCATCATCACACTCATTCAATGTTGCCCCATATAAATCATTATTCAAAGTAAAATACATGTTTAGAAAATTTGTCTGTACACTGAACACATTTTAAATGAAATAACCAAATCTATGTTTAGTACTGAATAAATTTTGTTTTAACTTCAACATGATCAACATTTTCAACATGTTTGATCATGTGCTCGACTGTAAGTGTATATAAGTAAAATGAGTGGTAGACTTCGGAAATTTATTCTACTAATTTCAATCTAAATAAGGGGCAATTATTTATTGTTTTAACTGTATCAAAACACATTTGTTATTTTATACTTTCATTTATTTTTCTTGTATAGAAACAATAAATTTAATCACTCATAATTTATTTTGTTTTGATAAATGTTAAGAATTTTAACAAGCCTTGTAAATTTATTTTAGCGAACTTGTATTTTCAAGAAGGATTGGTGGTAGATATATTTCTGATTTTAGAGACTATCAGATTTGTTAATATACAAATTTGTAACAATCAAATGTTAATAGACATTGGTCCAATGTTGGTCCAGTGTATCGGGCCAACATTTGGCCAATGAGCAAAATGACACTGGGCCAATGTCGTTTGCCAACATCGACCCAATATAACCGATAACACTGGCCCACTGTTGGCCCAATGTTAGCATGCTATCTGGGACAGTGTTGACTCAACAGCACCTGGTCTGTGCACTGATTTACACAGATTTGCACACGATATCGTTTAAACTATAGACGTTAATTAAGCTGTGTCGAAGCAAACATATTATAAATACTTACAAAGTGGATGAAGATATGCAAGGCACCAGTCTCATTATGCTCGTGTCAGACTAAGTAGCCCGGATGTTATCTACCTATGATGCTCAGCCAGATTCATGGTAGATTGGGCTAACTTGGGGCCGATGCCAATCTCCCAACGATATCTTCTCTCCCGATAATAGTTTTATGATATAACGCAAACAGTTAGCCCAACATTGGTCCCAACTATCAATATTCCATGTTGGACAATTGTTGGCGTAATAAAGGTAACCCAACAGCGATAATACAAACATAATGTAAGATAGGAGAAACGATGTTCTGCTATCTGGGATTCACATCCTGTTCCTGAGAACGTTTAACTAACATTTATTCAGTCTTCTCTTAATTCTCATGAATACAACGCTCATGAAAAAAAACACAATTTTAAGCGTTTTATTACAAATAAATAACCATGCACACAATTCAAAAAAAATAGAATAAAACACAATTTGGTGCTGTGTTCACTTATGTTCAAAGTTAAAATGTTGAAAATATCATATCTAAACAAAAACAATCATCCAATGAAAAGCATGAACATAGAATATCCTCTTGCTTATTTCAGAATGTGCATCTAAATTTATATTTGGAACCAGAGTTGTCCAACGTAAAGCTCATCAGCTTATTATAAAATTGACACCATCATTTAGTTGGCAGTATAATAATTGGAAGAACGATGGCCCAATATAAATATCCCATCTTTGAAACACCTAAACAGAATAACACTCTCGCTAATATCGGGCCAACGTTGGGCCAACATTCTATTACCAACTTGATAAGTCATTTTCTTTAAGGGTGTATGACAAACATTGGGCCAACATACTGCTTCTAACTTGATAAGACACTTTATTTAAGGGTGTATTACAATCATTGGGCCAATGTTGGGCCATCATACTACTACCAACATGATAAGACACTTTCTGTAAGGGTGTATTACAAACATTGGGCCAACCTTGGGCCAACATACCACTACCAACTTGATTTGACACACTCTTAACGGATGTACTACAAACATCGGGCCAACGTTGGGCCAACATACAACTACCAATTTGAAAAGACACTTTCTTTAAGATTGTATATACATTGGGCCAACGTAGGGCCAACGTAGGGCCAACGTCAGCATCATGCCTTCCTTGGAAAGTAAAGTGAATGGAAATTGCTTACGTTGGACCAACGTTGGGCCAACATAGGAATTCTCTCATGGTCGAGAAGGTTGACATAGTAGCATTGGTCCAACGTTGGCCCAACGTAGTTCCCCCAATTCCAACCATACAACCTTTTACCAGTGTTGGCCCAACATAGTCATGCTATCTGGGAAGGTCGATCAGCACACTCCGAAGCTTGTAATAAGTTTGGCGATGTCGGCATAAATTAAATAATTTTAATAAACTACATGCTTCAATTGTTTCAGTTTAACATCACTTATTAACATCGTTTGCCGTTTCTTTTTTTTAATTTTCCAATCTTCTTTTCGTTTATAGGCAAGTATTCAAGGTATGTATTTTGAATTTGTCCTTGTTTTCTTGACGTCCTCTATCGTTGCTCTACTTAGGTGTCGGCAATATAAAGTTCTTTACTTGGTTATACTTTACATTTAAATCTTTAACTTGCGGTCGTAGCATCATTCTTTGTATTCTATGAGGCGCTGTCGCACGTGGTTTCTTAAATTTTTTTAAAATAGTTTATGGTCAGTTTCTATGTTGATTTACTACATCATTTACTACATGAAAGTCTAGATTAATTATAGAATTTTCCCTTGTACGTTCCATTAAGGTTAGACGATACGTTCCCCAAAATATCTGTATATATATATATATATATATATATATATATATATATATATATATATATATATATATATATATATATATATATATATCATCATAATGTATGGAAAATTTATAACATTTAAATTATTTCCTTATTTTTATACCGGTTTCTAATTGTTATTAAAAAATTTTTAAAATAGGAGTTCTAAGTAATCGGCGTTCTAACGCTGTCACTCTTAATTCCTTGCACGATTATATTTTGAATTAAAAAATCCTTGACCCCGTCGAATTCGTATGACTTGGCCTTGTTTTTTTTTTAGATCCATAACATAACCGTCAATATGCTCTGTTGGTCCTTGACTTCTTGAGTTAAAAATGTGCCGTTCAAATATCATTAGATTCTTGGGTTGCAGTATTCCTTGAAATTATCCAAGACAGGTTTTAGCTTCAATTTGTCCCTGGCGTCCTCAAGCCCAAAGTATTATATATCTCCACCTCATCTGGGCCGATCAGATGAAGCAAAATATTTGTTTGTAATTTATCTTTTTGACGTTCATTCCAATCGCTGTGAAATATATTTGAAGTAACAGTTTTTTTAAAGTTCCTTTCCAGTGAGAGAATTGACAGCGGGTAAAGTTTGTCCATTCTGACACAATGTAGCTTCTGACTTCAACTAACTTTTTTGGTGATAACTGATAAGCATTTCTATATAACAGCATTATAATTGCAGTTTCAACATATAGAATTACAACACGTGCAGAATACATGAAACATATATCACAGGGAAAGGCTGACTCAGTGTTTCAGAGTTTGTTGGTAACCAAATTTAATTGACGTATACTAACTTAACTACAATTGTTAATGTCAATGGTAATAAAGACATTTCAATATCATAACAAACAACTAGATCTCCCCGGCAATAAGCTGGAGTAACCTGGTACACCCACTTACCGTATCTGTCAATTTGTCAGGGGTGTTCGTTTACTAAGCACAGTAAAAAAAATTGTGATTCAACGTAGACTCAGCAGTATCATAATACGTTGTAGAAGTGGAATCCTGACATGTACTTTGACTATGGTGAGAAGAAGAACTAGAAAGTCTATTTACTCTACTTACTCTACATTGTGGAACATTATAATTTCTCTACTATCAAGATTGGTGTCTGAATCAGAAGTGTAATTTGTTAGGAAAAACTGTGTAATATAAAATTATAAAAAAAAATCCTAGCAGTATTTTCTGTTGTTAATGTTTGGTTACGCATAGGAAAAGCTTGTGTATAACGGGTAAAATGATACGTTACAAATACGAATCCACCCTTACTGTTTTCAAGGGATAAATAGTCCATACAATACAAATTAAGAGAATGGTAACTCTCAATATTTACAAGTTCAGCTGAAATTTTCTCTGGTGTGTTGAACTTGACACAGCGATCACAGGTCTTGATTCTGTTGGTGATGTCCTGAATCATACCTGGCCAATATAATCTCTCTTTCATGAGATGGTTTGTTCTTGCTCTGCCATGATATCCCAAAAATGTGTGCATGTTTTCTAAAGCTGCGTCTCTTAAAAGGGCTGGTAGAACATGATATGTTCATGGTTTACAATAGATGTACTATAGAAAATACGATTTTCTATAACAGATTGCCTAATTCTCTGAAATATTTGCAAACATCTAAAGTCTCTGATTTTAAATCGGACCTAGATAGTACAAATCACTGATTCACTAAATGGACAAATCTGCCGATATCTTGATTTGGTTGTTCATTTTGCCATTCAATATAAAAAAAACATTAACCTTGACATGAAGTTTAAGGTAAAGAAGAAATGTTTTTAGGAAATCTTTCTTTAAAAAAATAACGAACACACTGGACTAAAGGGACATATAATTTTCCTATTTGAAAAAAAAACATCCATGATTAAAATAAATTTGAAAATCTTTTTGAAGTAACCATTACATGAATAAAATACCCATTAATATTTTAGAACACGATTAATATATATTGTTAAATCTTCTGTATCAAAATCAATTTAAATGCGACAATTGGCACCATAAACAATTCCGTATTTTAAACATATTTCTTTCTTCAATAAAGAAGAATTAGAAAGAGACCAACATTTAATATTTGAACTGACAGAAGAAATTGCAATTTCTGTATCTTCTTGGGATCACGATTTCTTTTTTTTTAAACCATTTTAAAATATAAGATTTGATTTTTAATCGATATCTAATCTTTTCTTTTATTTAATTCAGGGTTCTCCATCATTTCAAATTTCATTGTGGCGCAGGAATTACGAGAAGTACTTATATTCGCAGTCATTTTGCGACCTATTCGCGGAGGAATCCCGAAATATATTTAAAAAACGCATCACATAGTATGAATCAGTATTCAAATACAAAAAAGGCCTTAATTATTTGAGAAAATGCTTGAAGAATTTAAAAATAATAATTAACAAGCAAATTCAAAGAATTGTGGTCCCCCGCTTTCGGTAACTTTGTGGCCAAGATATCATTTTTAGGGTCAAGGTCAAGAGGTCAAAGTTTTTGGTATCCCATAAAAGGTCTTGCCATAAAGAATACATATATTTAAAATATGAAAGTCCTAGTTTCTACCGTTCAAAAGTTGTGACCAAGGTTAACGTTTTTAAAAAATAGTTAAAACTCCAAGGTCAAGGTCAAAGGGTCAAAGTTCTTGGCATGCAATGAAAGGTCTTCTCACAAGGATTACATGCGTGAAGTACGAAAGCCCTAGCTAACCGTTTAAAAGTTATGGTCAAGGTTAAAGTTTTTTCAGAAGTACGTAAATCTCCAAGGTCAAGGTCCAAAGGTCAAAGTTCTTGGTATCCAATGAAAGGTGTTGCCTCAAAGAATACATGTGTGAACTTTAAAAGTTCTTGTATCTACCGTTCAAAAGGTGACCAAGGTTAACGTTTTTTAAAAATAGTTAAAACTCAAAGGTCAAGGTCAAAAGGTCAAAGTTCTTGGTATCCAATGAAAGGTCTTCTTACAAGAATAACATATGTGAAGTATAAAAGCCGTAGCCCTTACCGTTCAAAAATTATGGTCAAGAATATAGTTTCTTCATAAGTACGTAAATTTCCAAATTCAAGGCCAAAAGTTCAAAGTTGTTGGTATTCGTTGAAAGGTCTTGTCACAAAGAATAAATATGTGAAATATGAAAGTCATAGTACCTACCATTCAAAAGTTATGGCCAAAGTAAAAGTTTGAAATTTTTTAGTAAAAGTAGTTGAAACTCCAAGGTCAAGGTCAAAAGGTCAAATTTGGTGGTACCCAAAGAAAGGTCTTATCACAAGGAATACACATATGAAATATGAAAATCACAGCTCCATTAAATCAAAAGTTATGGGCAAGGTTAAAGTTTTTGTGACGGACGGACAGACGAATGAGATTTAATGTCCCCTCGCTTTCGCGAAAGCGGGGGACAAAAAATATATATCGATTTAACCTAGTGTACAAGTAAAATAAAATTATCTCCACAATATATTTTGTGAAAGAGACCCCCCCCTTCCCAAACACATATAAGTACTAAGCAAATAGATATATATAATAATAGAATCTGTAAAAAGATATCAGTAAGAACGTTTTTAAAGTTATTTTATCATCATTTAACTAATGATTATTTTTAAAAGGTAAAAATTAACATATTGTGTTCATTCAAGATTTTCAGAGGAAATTCTGATAGGTCACATAAGACACTTACGATGTTTTGACTCATAGTGCAAGTGTAATGTTAGATACATGGTTAACTGTTGAACTATTTAAAGCTATATATGCCGTATTAGTGTTTTATTTTAAAAGTAATAAATATATGTGGTGTCTCATCAAGTTATATAAGTTATATACTTTCTGCAAATAAGACAATTCCACTCCATCACTTTTAAAAGTTATGAAATATTATTTGGTAAAAGTTATTTTCTCTCCGTGTCGGATAAAAAACCGCCTCTTATTCATGATCACGTTGTCGCGCATGTTTACAGCAAACAATGGTCCAATCTCGTGAATGAACCGAAAAGCATGATGGTCTACTACGTTTTTACTACAAACACGTGAGTTAGGGATTGTCAATATTGAGAGCACCTCAGAGTTGGTTGCTTTTCGTACCGAGGAATAATCACGTGCAATTGTCTTTTCAATGGACATTTTCGGTCGGGTGAACTTCTACAGCTGTCAGCGACTATGGATAAAGAAGTGTGGAAACCATGTTGTGCCAAAATGAAATAACCAATACAAACAAATGATATAATTTGATCAATCAAAATGATTATTAGATACATTCGATTCTGCATTTCTTAATGGTTCAAAACAACAAAAGTATTCCACAGAATAGCATGTATAAATCTGCACAATATACCGAATGCCAAAACCAGAATACTACTAAATAATATAATTATATTCTTTACATATGAATCACAATATTTCTGACCCTTGAAAATAATATAAAAAATCTTGCAAGTAGGTTAGCAGTATTGGCTCGGGCTAATTCGAGAGTGAAATTTGGAGTTTGGCGGTAAATTGTAATGAATGAATAAAATTTAGTAGTGAAAGATATTGGAACCTATTTTACTTGTCAGATTTCTTCCAGCTAGTTGATTTTTATTCTAACTGTTCTATCCCCCCACCCACTTATAAAAAACGATGCTACCTACCTGAATTAATTTTTCTTAATGGTGTTCATCGAAATGCTTGGTTGTGCCCTCATACTGGAATAGTTTTTAGAGACCTGGAATTCCTTGACCAATTTTATTTTATTAGCCCAACTATAAGTAGGCAAGATTTAAGAAGGCAAGATGTATGAAATGTAAGTTTCATCTACATGTGTTATGTAGTTCATATTAAAAAACCAAAAGGGATAATTGACGATATCCCATTCAGGGTGTAAACATAGCAGTTTAAATTACTTTCCATACATTGTATTTGACATAAAATATCTATTGCACATAATGCGCTCCATACTGAAGATCCGTAAATGTTCACCCAACCGAAAATGTTCACTAGCAGTACAGCACGGGGAAACTTTAAACAAACGGACCTGTACAATGGAGTGGGGAAAACTTTAATTTTCATCATTGTTAATCATTTGTATGCAAATATGAACATGAGATTAGTAGATAATAATGTACATCATGCATCATGTCTTTCTGAGAGCGATTTAAAAAACTAGCCTTTTTGAAAAACACATGTACTATTTTATGTAGTAACCCATAAATGCATTAAAGGCAACTCATTGACCTGATTGGTCTATTTGTGTCCCTCACTGAACAGACGTCACAAAAAATATTTTCCTCGACCTGATGATTCTCGCGATGCTTTTCCCGCGCACATGCGCAGATCCTGGATAAACGTCAGTCCTTTATAAATATTCATGAGAATATCGTGTTCTTTTCCTTACCAGTACTTTGTTAATACCGAATAAAATTTCGTCGAATTTGCAAGAATGCTTCATTTTTGGTAGCTTATCATACTCCAGAAATTTTTGTTCGGTTTCAGCTGTGCAAAAATACTGTTTAACACGGCATACATATCATTAAGCATAAACTAATTGATATAAAATTTTTTTTTTGCAATTATCGTGAAGTGTGAAAACAAAAAAAGCGAGGATTAGAAGATAATCGATTGTGCAAGCCAAAGAATGGGCCGTCGTTAGAGTAAAGCATACATAATTTGGAAGTTTAGAGGTTAATATGATTAAAAATTCATAATATTTATCGTACTTATAACGACGACCTTACCGTGGCGCTAATATTTCAACTGTGGCGGAAATATGGCACTGATTTTTTTTATACCCCCCGCTTGAAAAGCGGGAGGGTATATAGTAATCGGTATTTCCGTCCGTCTGTACGTCTGTCCGTCCGTCTGTTACCCTTTGGGGTACCCATCCCTGATCCGCAACTCCTCTCATAGCACTGAAGGAAATTTAGTGAAACTTTCACAGAATTTTTATTACATATTGCCATTGTGCACCTCTTATTTTACTTTTTGATCTGAAATATATTTTGGACTTTCCAGAGCAAAACATGGATACTGCCAATATATTCTTATGGGAGGCGGGGGGTATCATTTAGTGAGCTCATTGCTCACAGTACCTCTAGTTTTTATTGTGGCGCCAAGGAATTTCCACGTGAAACGACCCATGGGAAACCTAATTTTTAAAGGATTCCCGTTAAATGCCTTCAATTTAGATAACTTTCTTTAAAATTATTCTACTTTCTCGCCAGCAGACACAGCGTTTAAAACATCATTTTATTTGGGCATTCAGAATGAAACATATGGAGATAACGAACAGTATTCAAGATCAAAAGTCCACAAAACAGTGAAAATAAGAGCAGAGCAAAGACAGACCTCCAAAACATAGGAGGTTGGATTAAGAGCCATTGAGGAGTGAGCGTCCCCTTCCGATCGGTCGCACCCACTTTCCGTTCACATGAAAATTAAACGTAATGAAAGAGGAAATACAAGGTTTCCAGTGCCGACACAGCTACTACATATATGTAAGTCTTGACAAGGAAAAAATGAGTTCAACCTTGCATCTTCAGAGAGAAACTAGAGGGAAAGACCCCATCGAAGATCAAGAGCATTACAGATAAAAATCAGTGTCTTTCTTAGAAATTAAGATCCACTTGGAATTAATTTTGAGGGTTTAAAGTACCCGGCTTATACAGTTGTAGCAACAAGAGTGAGTTCATTTAATGACTGGCCATCAAGTTTAACACAAACACCAGTAGATCTTGCTTTGGCGGGGTTTCTTTTTGCGGGATACGGAAATTACACACTCTGTTCTTTTTCTGCAGAGGGGGATTACGGAATTGTGAGCCTGGGGATGATCCCTGGATTGAACATGTCAGATGGTTTCCGAAGTGTGCATTCTTGAGAAAGAACAAAGGAGACGACTTTGTTGCACTGGTCCAAATTGAACAAAATGAAATGGTAAGGGGTAAAAATATGATTCAATATCAATGGAAATGATTAATCAGAAACGGAAATTTAAATATTTGCTTTATGACTCCTTTATTTCAATAATTGAGTTTTGCAGGAGTCATCAGAGGCCATGAACGCAGAAGAGGGTCAGGATCCAACACATGTAGAAACGATATTAGATTAACAGAAACAGAAGAAAAGAACACAATACAGAAGATAACACAACAGTTTCAAACATTTTCAAGCTAGTTTTAGTCCAAAGTGTTCTAGAAATAGGTTACACTCGACAAGCTGTAAAGGAGGCCTTTGATCTCCTAAGAGTAAAGAGTTTCTGATTGACAAGATCTATGTGGATTTTGGAGACCAGGTATTCCAATAATCTATTGGAATTCCAATGGGTTCCAATTATTAGCAAACCTATTTTTATTTTATTATAAAGCAAAATATGCGTGAAAAGAAAAAAGCACTTGCTGTGGCCTTCGCAACTAGACATTAAGATATACATGGTATCGACGATCGCGACGTATTGTCAGTAAACAATGGTAATTTTAATTTCTACGTCGATACAATGTATCCTGGTGAGTTTGAGATACCACATAGTCTGACACATCTGTTTCATACTTGGATATTTTATATGAAAAAGACGTTAATGGTAATCTAATACCAAGCTATATGATAAACGTGATGAATTTAACTTTTCTATCTTCAACTTCCCTTACTTATGCAGCAATATACATGTACCATCATAACCTGCATACAGAATTAGTTGAATCGATACGCAAGAGCATGTTCTACGTATGAACAATATCTAAAACGAGGTAAATTATTGGCAAGCAAGTTTATTAAACAAGAATATCAGCAGTCTTGTTTAGGAATAAAATATGAAATGAAATATGAAAGTAACGAACAGTTATAAAGATCAAAACAATGCACACATTCGGTTATATCCCTTTTAAAGTTCTCTCCATTGCTTTTCTCTCCTGTGAAGCAGTGAATCAGATGGTGAAGTACAGAGTGTAGTAACAAAATACGATGAATTCATATTCCATGGGTTAGGACTGTATAGACGTACAAGTAGTAATCGATGCGAACCTAAGTAGGTTATTCTTTTTTCAACCTCATATAATTCTTTTGAATTTGTTTATTACTTTAAAAAATTGTAATCTTAATTGTTACTTAAAATGTTTTGCATTCATTATTTAAAAGAATATGAATATATGTGTGGTAAAATAATTGTACAGGAAGTCAAATAATTGGTCTTACACTCTGCCAAATTCTGCCAAATTCTAATAACACACTTTTTAAGATGTAAGGTTTTTCTTAAGGTTTTACGGAACCAGCAATGTGATATTTAGCCTAAAGATAAGAAAGTACAACCATTCACACACCCCTTTGAAAAGTATATAAAATGGTAATATATACGAACATTTGGCTATTTCAACCTAGAACCTTTAAGTATAAAAATCGAAATGATAATTCGTTTCCAGCCAATTATAATTTTCTTTCCAGACCATCATAAATGATTTTTATATTCATGTATATCAGTTCCACTTCTACAGAGGTCCACGTGTAAATAACCTATAACGATGTCACGTGTAAATAATGCAGTTTCCTCCTTTTCACAGAAGAAACAAAACATACGATATAGGGAAAAATATAAGGAAAATATTATGATATACTTTATATTATATACCCTAGGATCGTTTACATTTGCTACAATTTAACATAATTTTTTTGTGAAAGTGGGTAATGATTCATACTTACTGACTTACTTAATCATCTTCGTGCTGGTTAGCACATAAGGCCGTCACCAGAGACTTCCATAGTGGCCTGATTCATATCATGAGTATCATATATTCACTTAGGAAATGATATAGCAATATACAGTTTCTTACTTAGTATAGAAAAGTATAATACATATGTCCTTAAATAATAAAAACTTCAATTATAAAAAAAACCCTCTAAATTATTCAGATGTCGGGTTGTCTATATTTGGTAATGCTTTTTCATTAAATTTCATATAAAATATCTACATTCATATTACTAGAAACTATTTCGCTGAAACATCTAACCACTTTGTAAGTACTTTAAGAATATTTCTTAACCTTCAGCAAATTAGATCTAGTTCAAACACACGCAGTGGAAACTTTTTAGTGATTATATTATTCATTTGACTGAATTTATATTAGTTCAAACGGTATATAATTTTAATATTAATGATTATTTTATGCAATGATTTCCAAGTATATTTTTACAAGTATGTACAACATTTACCACTTTCGAACTGGTATTGATGGATTAAAGTATATTTTCTTTTTCTTTGACTTCCTTCTAATGATACGTGTTATACGTCTAAATGGTCACAACTACTAATTAAAGTTCTTAATGTTCATTTTCGACAAAACACTCAAGGATGTAGATTAGTGTAGATTATTGTAAATTCTTGTTTGTTCATTTCATGAATCTATTACATGAACGTTCCTAGTTAGGATGGAGCCAAATATATATTTTAACTTTTCAATAATTGTTGATAAATTTGATTGGAAATGAGATATACAAATTTTACAATATGCAAGTATAGAGGTTTAAAAAATGTTCCAATAACAGGTTTATTTTTATTATACATGTAATGATGCCAAAGCATTCTAATGTTATGTTGATTTTAATTTGAATAAATCGTAACTTCTTTTAATTTCCATATTGGTCACGAACATGGAGGCAAAATATATCTGAAATTAATGAGGTTTAAATTGCGTATCACAAAGCGATTGCAAGAGGTTATAGCAAATATTGTTTCGTCATTGAGAGGATGAAGAACAGAGATGATTTTAAGCGGAATTCTTACATCGGATTCTGATGCTGAATTGCATGTCGATATTGACACCCAACAATTTGCTTATATTACTATATATCCTGCACTGCAATTTCAATCTTTGTTTCGACAAAGAGGAGGAAAAATAGTGTGGAGCAGATGAAATCATTTTAATAGGAGCAGAGTGAAATGGTGAAAAAAGAACAGTGAACGACCTAAAAACATGTACAATCTATAAAATTGATAAACGGGGCATAAAACACGAAACTCCAAAATTGAAGAGGAATGATCAGTGGTCAGAAAAAGACAGCATACCCTGTTGACCGTTTTAAACCACAGAGAGCTCTTGAAATGGATAAGATAGATAGAACTTCACGTAGTTTGTTTTGAACATATTTTATTGACAATATGTCAAAGGGATCAGACACAAGTTCCAAAAACGTAGATAGTCCTCTCCCATAGTTAAGTATAAAAACACAGATTTTTACAAAAATGTACAGGTTGACGGTCTAATACCACATAATGATCACGCGTTAATATTTATCAACAAGAATGTCCGATATGCTGACTTTAAACTAGGTTGTATAATTGTTTAACATCTACATATCAATCATATCCCAAGAATGCTCTTTATTATGCATAAGTAAACAAAAAATGTAATAATTTACGGAAAACATGCTATAATTCCGTCTATTTGTCTGAATGTGGGATCCGGACCTTCTTGGTAGCTAAAATGGGTACCGACTGTTCCTTCGCCATGCCGCAATTTAATGTGAATGTTTTTGAATTTCGCATGGGACTTTCAAAACAAAATACAGGCCCCTTTTCATGACAGGCGTTGGCATGGAAAAGATTTCTCACTGCTTAATGGCCCTGGGTGGAGAGTAAAATTTGGTAGTCCTTCACTGTTATATAGTGACGTCCCTTTCGGTATGCAAAATTCTCGAATAGGAGATAAAACAACATGCAATTGATAAATCTGAATACTAGAACTGAAAATCTTAGGAAGTGATTTTTCCTTCTTATGTAGATTCTTTTGAATAATGTCTGCATTAGAATACGATATAGAATTTAGATTGGCTGTACAATGCTACTCATATTTTACATATTTCATTTTAAGACCATATATCTTACGAAGTTTCTCGGAGAAGAGGATAACTTTAATTACTCGTTATATAAATAAGTAATGTTGGCGGAGGTATGGACTATCTGAATTATATCTGGTTTTCTTATGATCTCGTGTTATAAATGTATACTGCTATTTCATGCATCAATTTATCATTGTTAAGGAGGCTGGGGGGGGGGGGTCAATAAATTAATCATTAATTTACCACCAGATTTAACTTATTTTTAGATATAGTATCTTAAGCTGTCAACTATCATTTGGCAAAGAAAAAATTCATATATTTTAGTTTTAAAATTTGATCAGTTTTGTATATCTTTATATGGAGCTCTTTTAAAGGAGATAAAAGGATAAAGGAGATAAATAGTCTGAAAATGGCTGCCATACCCCAGCCTCGTTAAAACTTAATTTCAGCCATACATGATATAAGAGAGGTAGAAAAAATAGTTTACCTTTATACCATTTAAACAAACAAATATCATCTTTAAGTCAATAAGACACTGGAAATAGCTTCAACATTTAGATAATTTAAAATTGTTTTTACAGTTAGATGCAATTGACGGGCGATTTTGCTTGCTATAAGCGTATTTCGTTATATCTTATTTTATTAATTTAACGATATATTCTTCAGTAACAGGGAAAGAAAATCACTTCGCTGCTGGGGTCAATTCATTATACATATTTTTGCTTGTTTCCTATAAGATTGTTTTAATTACTACATTATCACAAAGTTATTATACGTACTAAACTTATCAACAGAATCATCTCAATAAACACCAAAAGTAGTAAATGTATATGAACATATACAACATCATTTTTTCATTAATTATCTATTATGCATATAATTTATATTCATGTGGACTTAGAAACAGGACACTGTGTATTATAAACACTCTTTTAATCTAACAATCTATTGTTTCGTTTAATTGTTATAACATGTTTGCTACAAACGTGTTTTAATTAATACATTATGATTATTATACATACTTAATGGGTCATAATCATCAGCATTATCTCCACAAACACAACATTGATTATTATAAACCCTGTTTTTATCTAACAATCTATTGTTTTTCGTTTAATTGTTTCGTTGACAAGTACAGGTAAGTCTGTCTACTGCATTGACCTCCATATGAACATACTTAAGTAATACTTTAATAACAAGATATGTTATACTTAAAGAATGCATATATGCTGAAGAAACATAAACTATTTTAATGAGGATCTCTTGACTTTCTAAAAAGTCTTTTTTTTTTTTTACTTAATTGTTTTATTGATTTGTTTAAATATTAATGTTTGTCTCCCGAAAAAAAAACAATTCAAGAAATACATGTAAAATACATTAAAATATCAATCGACGCCAAAATCTGCATAATTTAAAAAAAAAATGCCTACCTTTTATCCAATCAAACAAACCTCAAACAATATATCTCAATATGTTTTATATATACCTTGTTGAGGTCTTTTGGTCATTTATTGCACTAATAGAACTACATGTATGTCAAATATTTTTTTTAATTACCACCAAGAAACTTAAATGAACAAGGACAAAGAAAAACTCGTCTTACAACTAGTTTAATTATACTCTTCGACTGGTCACGGTAGCCTAGTGGTAGAGCCTTCGTTTCGTGATCGGGAGGCCCGGGTTCGATTCTCGATCGCGACGCCGCGTCATACCGAAGACTTAAACAAAGGTAGTGACTGTTCCATCGCCAAGCGCTCGGCACTAGAAGTGAAAGTCACGGGTCTTTCGGATATGACCTTAAAAACGTAGGTCCCTTGTCACGGTAGTCGTTGGCACGATGAAGAACCCTCACTGCTCAATGGCCCTGAGTGCCGAGTATAGGTCTAAATTTGAAGCCATTCACCGGCATCGGTGACGTCTCTATGAGTGAAAAATTCTCAAGGGGGACGTTAAACAATATACAATCAATCAATCAATCAATTACTCTTCGATATCAAAAAGTGTACCCAGCACTTTTGAATACTTTCAAAGTTTTAATTTAACTCTACTAAGATTAGTCTACGTATTAGGGGGATATTAATAGATATTTTGATAATTTGAATTTCATTTAGTATAAGATAGAAAAAAAGAAAATACCTTTATTGTCCTATTTGAATGTAATTTTTTAAATCATAATTTGAAGTGTCGCTTAAACCTATTATGATTTTTTAATATACATATTAGACATTCTTCTTAAAAACATCAAAATCTCGTATTCAACAATACAATATATTCTAGACTCCGTTGTAGAAAATTCTCGTGAAATATTTTTAATTGCATAATTTAGGTTTCTACTGTTAGATATCAATATGGCGTCAATATTTATTTAATTAGCGAATTGATGGCTAGTGCAATTATTTTCCTCCCATGAAGTTTTGAATGAATTTGGCTTTCTACCTCGATTATGGCGTTAATGGTTTTAAAGTTACCCAAATTAACAATATTATGTTTAATGATGTACCCTTTCGATAAAAAGTCATTTCGATAATGTTTTGGTAATTTTAAGATCAGAAGCAACAGCTCGAGTAAAAACACGCGTTTAACCGTGTAAAGTTTAAGATAACATCCTTTATAATTGTTTACAAATATTATGATTTGCTCAGGTGTTGCTCACAACTCTAACTTTTTTTCTTGATTTGAAATTAACATGCTTGATTAAAAGATCTTGAATTGAAATTGACGCCACAACCATTGAATCGCCTTGGTGAAAGCTGATATTTTACACCAATCCATGAATT
>NW_026931793.1:0-5030 GCF_032062105.1 Saccostrea cuccullata
ACAAAGAGAGCACATAAAAAACATTGTAACACGCTCCTAGGTGTATATATGAGCTTGAATGAGATTGTTTTCAAGTTCCAAGATGTAAGGGGTAGGGTCTGATTAAAATTATGATATACCTATTAATATGAATAACATGCATTTGATCTGCGCATCAAGACGTGAAAACGTTGTGAAATGTCCCATGTGTACCTGCATCATATGTGCATTATACATGTATTAAAGAGGTGTTTGAAAATATCCGATTTGAGTTGTTTTATGTTTGAAATGGACAGCGATAAATTATTTAAGATCATGTGAGAAACATGAGCAAGAGATGCAAGGCAGTTTGTAATTATGGAAAAGGAAAACAGAGAATCGGGTTCGGATTTTAACATTCCTGACCGAAATCGGCATGAAATTCAATGTAAGTAGCATAAATAAAATTCCAAACATGTAATTCTAGATGGGAAACATAGGGAAGAAATGTGTATTTCTCTTTACTATGCTGAAAGTCGCTATTTCTTGGGATTGTGTTATTCTAGAAAAAAAAAAATCAAATTTCAGATGAAATCAAGATTCATTCCATTAATATTAAATCCAAATAAAATTGAAATAAATTCCATACACTAAAGAAAGCAAGAATAATTGGCATTAAAATGTCGTAATAGAGCAGGAGAATCGAATGATATTAACAACAATTGCAGAAATAACCAATACGGGCTTCAATTAATTTTTATGCTCAGCTATAACTAAATTTCAGACAGAAAAAAATGCAGATTTTGCCGATTTTCACCAGAATTTCATTATATTTTAGAGACTCACCTTAAAACTCTAGGACACTTTCTTTAAGGTCTCTTCTTGCTTTTACTCCGAATCTTATGTCGATATATCGTGTCTCTTGACTTGTAGACATTTTCTCTATGCTGCTGTTGATTTTTTTTTTAGAAAAAAGGGGGGGATATAAGCATTTGTTAGAGTAAGAGTTGAAAATACCTCAACGACCTTAAGCTTGATAGTGACCTTTGGGTCACTAGGGGGTCAAGGGTCAAGGCCATTTATCAAGGTCAAAGGTCAAGGTCATCAAAAAAAAAGTAAAGAGAGAGATAAACTTGAGATTAACACTTGAAGCTGAATCCAGATAAAGGTAATGAATATTTCTTTATAACTTTTTGAGTAAGGGGTCAAGGTCAAAGGTCAAGGTCAAATATCAAGGTCAAAGGTAAAGGTCATTTGGATTTTAAGCTTAAATTGACAATTTTTCTAGTTTTTCAATGACCTTGAACTTTGACCTTGACCTATTCTTCAAGGTCAAAGGTCAAAGATCTCATACAGTTTGGCCCATGTCTTTACGACTTGTCGTAAAGAAGTTTTTAGTTCTTCGTAAACATCATGAACTGGCAGTGGCAATAACTACTTAAAATGGTTTACGAATTCTTTTGCACCAATGGCACGGTGTAGTACCTAAACGGTTGCTATCAGAAAAAAATGCGCGTTCATCACTGCTATCTGAAAAATGAGCGGTTGCTAGTGGAAAAAAATGGACGAAATTGTAAGTATTTTTCTTCGCTGGCTCAACAAAATGGTCAATAATTCAATTATTAAAGTTTAGCTGCCTTGGTATTCCACCCTTACGGAACGTTACATACATTTTGAAACTAACATGTATATTTAGAATTTTAATGAATTAAAGAATTGCTGATATATAAGACGAAAACTGTCAAAAGCGTTGGACACATTTACATGCACGTAAGAAATATTTTAAAATTGCGTCAGAAGTTTTAGATATTTGATAAAAATGAATCGACAGTTCGTTGTGTATTTGTAAATAGTATTGGTTATTATATATCATTGTCCACTTTGATCGGTTTCTTAAAAGCTAAAGCGTTTTTATTAGGAGAATCTTGTGTTACGGCTACTATTAGACAACGGCACCGGTAACTATTGGAATAGGTTTAAGTTTTTTAAATTTCATGAAATCACATCCTCAATTAACATATGTTATGCAATTATAGTTAAGAAAACTATATACTTTCTTAATGATTAAACTTCGGCAAATCTTTTTTTATTGGTGTAACCCCCCCCCCAACTTTCAATTTGCTTTCGACGCCAATGGCACACACACACAACCGTTAAAGTTTTGTGTTGGTCATTAAATCATGTGACCATTCAATTTATTATATTTCAGGTATGTTATTATGCCAGATTGATTAAATTTACGATTTGAAATTTAAAAAATCATATATAATGATCGATTCACAAACCACGAGAGATTATTTGTCTCAAACATTCACGCAACCCACCTATAAATCCAAGCATAAACATACAAATTAACAACCTCTATATCTGATTAAAAAACAATATGAATTGAAAAATGAATAAAGCTCACATAAAGTTATAAAGTTTTGCTGTCCAACGTTGATAATTTCTCAAGTACATGTAAAGTGCACAATGTACATTAGAGTAAAACGTGGACAATAACGTATGTACATAGGAGCTTACATTTATTACGATTTGTATACGTATATATAGGACGTTCAAATACTGTACATGTGCATCGGGTAAAGCACGTTGAAGGTAAAAGGGGGGTGTCTGCTCCTCTTTTCCCCTTTTTGTTAAGAGAATTTTCTGTGATTTTTTAAAAAGAATTTTTGCTGTAGTAGTGTCAAAGACTCTCATAGTCCAACAATTATTTTAATGAAATATATTAAGTCAATTTACAAGAAATATGACAGTAAAAAGAAGTGGAAAACATCAATATAAAAACCACGCTTTCTTTCATGGGGGGGGGGGGGGGGGGGGGGTTGTCTTTTCTTGCCTATAGAATTTAAAGAACTCTTAACAGCCTAATGGGGGCAGGGGGGTCGATGTTTTGAATATTGCATGTTAGTCATACAACGAACCAATGCATCACCGTACTTCGAAAAAGAAATATGGAATTAGAAATATTTGACAAAGCTTACACTTAAACTTTTCTAGATATCATACATGTTTAAGTGTACATATAGGCTACAAAAATCCCCAAAGACTCTAACTTAAGAAAGGTTTTAAAGAAAATTAATGATTGTAAATGATAGTAAAAATATATTATATGCTATTTCAAATTGATTTACGGGTCCTTTCATAAAGCTTTCTTTTTTTTTTTTTGATTTGTGTAGCAATGCTTTTCGAAGATCAGCTCTACTTTGCGAAAATACGATACATTAGTGGCGGATTTAAGGGGGGCGCCCCCGGCGCGCCCCCCCCCCCCCCCTAAAATTGTCAAAGTTAACGTAAATCACAGTTTCGTCTACAAAATGTTAATATGTATACTCGGTAGACCTCATTTTTACCTTACAAAATCTCTAGAATCCAGGAGCTTCCGGGGGCTTCGCCCCTGGACCCCCACCGGGGCTTTGCCCTGGACCCACTGGGGGCCTCAAGGCGGCCCCCAGACCCCTTGCCTCTTTTTGGCGCCCCCCCCTAACTTCAAATCCTACAATACGCCCCTTACAGACACCCCCCCGTCCACAATTTGTCCAAGCATAACCTTTACTTTCTAAAATGTTTACTGAAAGGTCTGTTGACTTCTTCCAAGCATAACATCAACTATATTGAAAATTTTCATTGAAGGCCCGCTTTTTTATTGCAGTACAGTCAAAGAAAGGTAGGCAGTAGCGCGTGAGAAAAAATGGCACTGAAAGAAGTTTGACAACTTTCCTTTTTCCCATGTCTGCTTTTCAAAAAATAGATTTGAATTTTTCTGCCCCCTCCCCCCTTTTCAAAATCGAAGTTACACCCCTGACTTAAGTTGGTAAAAGTCAACTGCATATATAGTCTAGACATCTTATTTCAGATGCAATTTTAGATATTTAAAATGTATATTTTAGACATTTGCTGCCATAAGTTTGTTTCACATCTCTGTTAATAAGAAAAATTTTCAAATAGCAGCCGATGCGATGTTTTGAGTTATTAACCGATGCGAGATATGCTAAGACTCTGATAGCAACCGTAACTTTAAAAAATCGTGTTTTGTCCAAAAATCTCTTTTAAAATACAATTGTCCATTTTTAAAAATTATTTCTAACAATTATTATAGATTGACGCATCTTCAAATACCAAAATACCCACAATCTGAATAAAAGATGATGTAAAAAAGCATGAAAACTGTGTATTTATTGACTGAAGATTTGGTACAGGCTTCGGAAATTTTACTAATTCTAAATTATTAGACGGCTATTCTGCAAATTACACATGACAACATCTGTAGAAATACCTTACTTGTTCCGTGCACCCGGACTTTTCAGAGACTATCTTGATTTGGGGTCATGATTTCACGGTTTTACAACTTGTTCTAAGACTTTTCAACATATTTATTTCTGCTAGCAGCCGTAAAATTTTCGAATAGCAGCACTGAACGCGGGTTTGTTCCGATAGCAGCCGTTTAGGTACTACACCGTGAATGGAATGGTTCTAAATTATGAGAAGAATGGTTTTAAGAGTCATATTGAAGGTGCAAAGATATTTTAAGATTTGGTGAAGAACAAAATGCTTAATTTTACATATTTTGAATGACCTTGACCTTTGATCTTGACCTAAATTTCAAGGTCAAAGGTCAAGGAGTCTTTTGCAGTTGGCCCAATCTATGCCTTGTCGTTTAAGAAAAGATCTTGATAATGATAAACATTGCAAACATTCAGGGGCAATAATTCATAGAAGGGGTCTACGAATCCTTTCGCAATGAATAGATCCGAAGATCCTCTCAAGTAGTCGCAGATATTGGTAAAGGTTTCAAACCTCTGCGGTTTATGGTTTCGGAGGAGAAGCGATAACAAGCATTTCTTGCGTAAGGGGCAATAACATTTAAAAGAGTTAATGTAAGGGGACAAGAATGAAATCTTTCAAGTATGCGTTGAAAAACAAAAGAGATATAAAAAGACCCTAATTTTTCATTTTTGGAATGACCTTGACCTTTCACCTTTGCATAAATTTTAAGGACAAAGGTCAAAAACCTGTGCAGTTGGTCCCATGTTTTACAACTTCTCGTTTTTAAAAATTTTTTATTATTTGTA
>NW_026931794.1:0-4978 GCF_032062105.1 Saccostrea cuccullata
ACAATTTCATGTTACATAAAACACCTACATACTGTAGATCTTTTGATTATAATCGTGTTCCAGCTAAAGCTGTTCGATCTAATGTTTAATGTAATGCATATCTTAATTTACTGTGCAGAATCTGAGCATAACAAATTGAGGCAAGCAACATGCCCATTTTTAACGACATTTCAGCTCTGATACCATGATAGATAGTGCTCAATTACGTAGACAAATATGTGTGTGGAGTTTATGACTATATTCATCAGTTGTTTTTATGCCTCTATTTCTGATAAATGATTTTGGTTTTTTGCTCTGCCTTTTGCTCTTTTTTTTTTAAATAATGTTTGAATTAATATATACAGTATAAATAATATTTTCGTGATTTAAAACAGACTCTGAAATTTCATATTAATTTTGAAACATAGATAGAAATTTTGGTCTCGGGGAAATAAAAGGGATGAAGATAACGAACAGCGATGGATTTCAAAAAACTTAAAACAATACAAATCTGTTAGTAGGACATTAACATGGACCCCATATAATCTCAGATGTGGGATCAGGTGCCTTGGAGGAGTATACATCCCTTGTTGACTGATAACATCCGCCATGGCCCTATGCATTGGTCAGGTAGATGGAACATTCAGGTGTCAAATTTAATATAGAAATAAAGGCCTAACAATGGATGTGAAATAAAATACGACCCAGTAAAAGTTTTATTAGCTAACAAGGTCATATTAACCACCAAAGGATTCACGCAATGTTGAACATAAGTATGAATTAATGAGGGTATAGAATTCCTTGCAACATCAATTTATCTGTGTGTAGAGTGTCTACGTTTAAAAATTGTCCGTTCTCCTAGCATGTTCTTGATTATCGAAAAGAAAATTGAAATGCAAATAAACCACTCATAAAGAAATATTTTCACACAATGCTCGAATCGGGTCCTATAGACCTTGACCTACTTGTAAACCCTTTGTGTTTATTGATTGATCAAAGTCTAACAGTTGTGCTCGGTGCTCGTTATATTACCAGTTTATCATTAAAGATCAGTTTTTTTTTCTTTCCAATACTTTGCTCATTGAACGGAAACTTAATGAAATGCATTGTCTTGTTTACGATGCTCACTGAATAAACTGCACTTTTATAAAATATCTTTATAAGGTACAATTTATTCCTTTATTATCGTGTTTACAAGACTTTCAATAGTTTACTACCATGAGAACCAATAATGTTGAAAACAAAATGTTTTTTTTTTTAATATCGAATGGTAAATAATTATTGTTCTCTTATGATTTTTCAGAAAACGATTGCAAAATCATCAACTTTGAGACAAATGTATTTATCAATGTATATTCAATAACACGTGTTCGTGTTTATTTATATCTGTAATCTATTGGCTGTA
Source organism: Saccostrea cuccullata (assembly GCF_032062105.1). Classification (NCBI taxonomy): domain Eukaryota; kingdom Metazoa; phylum Mollusca; class Bivalvia; order Ostreida; family Ostreidae; genus Saccostrea; species Saccostrea cuccullata. Next base: position 1,385 of record NW_026931794.1, read on the forward strand.
ATGCTGGTCACCTTGTCAGGTGACATTTAAATATTCATTGCACGGGTTTTTTGTCTTCTGTTAGCACAAATATTCTAAAGCCATTCGAAGGCTCTTTTTAGTGCATATAACTGAATCCCCACAAACCCGCCCTTGCTTTACTGTTTTAAAAAGATTTTATATTTAAAAATCTTGTTTTATTTTGTAGAAAGGAAGACAATTAAAGAAGATTGATATTAAAGTAAACAATTTTGTGTATTATAAGTAAACCACACTATCAGAGCGCTTCACATCCTAATATACGTGTTTGTGTTTATTTTATAAATTATTTATGTTCGTTTGAGTGGCATAATAAGAACATAATTGTTGTATATAGGCAATGTCTATAAGTTATATTCAATATACCGGTAACAAAAATACATTGCATAGGTCATATCAATGCTTGGGGGAAATGTCTCTCATGTATACTTTAGGTGTATTAATTTTAATGATTTCAGATAATTTTGTTTGGTCTTATGTGAAGCATTTCTTAAATAAAGGTTATTTATCATTAATATAAATGAAGGAGAAATCCAAATTTACACAGTGAACAATACTATGAATTAACTTAGTGCTAGCTTTGTTTTTGATTTATGCGCGCAAGTTTCCTGCTTTTATAAGTATCTCTTGTATAAAAAATTCAGTATGAATTTAAGTAAACAATTTTTGGTTCCATGAAAACGTTACCCACACAACAGTCAACTTTAGTCTGACACCTGGGACAATGGTCATTAATGAAAATTTTCAATTTATCTCTAAGTTTAGGTTTTCTATGAAGCAAAGGTGATCATGGACACATTAATGAAGTTAATATTTGCCAGATTTTCTGTATATATCATGATTATATATTGCAATAGCATTTCACAACAAGATTGCCATTTTTCCTAAGTATTAAAAATAGAACTAAAATTTTTGAAAGTGCAAGGATGTATAAATCAAACCAATTCAAATAGTTGAAGTTTCAATAACTTTAGATTAAATAATATGATTTTTAATTTATTTTCGTGTGAAATGCTATTACAACACCGGTATATAAGTCGTGATATAATACAGAAAATATTAACTTTAAATCTGTTTCTATGCACCTTTAATAATATATACAAGAAAATAGTCAAAATACATGTAAAAAAAATGATAAAACAAAATTATATTGTTCTATATAAAATTCTAGTAGTCAATGTTTTTTAATACAGTTTGGGTTATATTTTTAATGAATGTGTGTATAAGGAGGAGTTATCATTCTATGTTTACGACACGTGGGAAAGCTGATATTTGATCTTTGAAGTGGTTTATGTTTGATCATTTTAATTATTAACCAGTCCATTCCACGTATTTCAGAATTTATTCCAAACCTAATACCGATGGTTGATCATGAAATACCCAATAAGTTCGAGATTTGACAAATTCGTTTACAGATAAAAATGTTATGTTTTGCTATGACCATATACATGTATCAAAGAGATTGGACACAAGTAATGTACAAAACAACTAAATATATAACTTCTTAATAACCGAAATATAAACATATGGTATTTTCTTTTAGAATTCAGAAACTTGTGCTTCTTGGCATGATCAGGAAAACTAAAAAAAGAAATCCAACGACAATTAATTTTGTAAATAATGGCCTAACAATCAGTATGAAAAACGTCAGTCAGTATTTCACTCAATGATAAATTGTATTTGCTGTCAAGGTCATTGTATCGTCCACAGAACTTACGAAATGACGACTTTGTGAAATGGTTCGCGCTTTTAACTTTAAAAAGGATACGACCGTTCCTTTGGCAAGCGCTCTTAGCTTTATAGTGAAAGTTTGTTTTTCAGGAAGAACCTTAAAACATGTCAGGCGTTAGCATGCTAAGGAATGTCCTCTCCCTTTTATTGCCTTGATTGCTTTAAAAGGTCATAATTGGATGTCCTTCAACTTCATTGGTGATGTCATACTAGTATATGAGTGAAATAATATTGCAAGGGACGCAAAACTGCAATTAATCATCTCATTTCGCGAGGAACGTGTTTGGTGAGCATTATTAGTGATTGTATATGTGATAAATTTAATGCAGACATACTAGATAAAATTTATAAACTCGATTCCTGATGATAAATACCTAACAATTACATAAAAATCATATTAATTAGTTTATTGTTCCAAAACATTTGCAAATACGAAGGCTTTTTTCCAGATTGTTTATTTTTCAAGAAAAAAATCTCAATTTTTTTGTCAAGCAGGACTAAAATTAGGAAACGATAACAAGCTTTCAAAACCAAAAAATATGTTACGTTGGGGAAGGAGTGGAGAAGGGGGTGGTTTAGTTGCTTCCTTTTAAACCTAATAATACCTGTATATTGCTCTCTTTAATTTACCATTTACCATGATCCAAATCAAAATTGTTCTGTACATGTGATTTTAGTATCTTTGAAACTCGAGGATGGGGGTGGGTTTATGTATTGCCCTCTATAGAACGAATGTATCAAAGACCAAATGGAAGATAACTGGTACGATGCAAGAATGCATATTTTATGACATAACTGTACATTTAGGTGTACCCAGTCAAAGTTATTTTTAACAAATTATGCTGTGTTCTTTGAAATTGTTCCAGTTAGAATTCTCCGAAATACGGAGAGAACGAAAGGGGTGGAAATATAACAAAAGCCGAAATTTCCACTATATTGGAATTCATCACCTAGCTTGAAATCAGCATTTTGACATTTTACAAATCAAGCCCTTTTCATGTAAGTCCTTTATTTCTATTCTCATAAAATATATGGAGATAACGAACAGTACTCAAGCTCGAAAGTCATTAAACAATACAAAATACCACCAGAGCAAACAAGGACCTCCGAAACATCAGAGGACATGGAGGAGTGAGCATCCACTGCCGACCGGTCACATCCGTCGTCAATGGATAAATAATGGACTAAAAATTAGTATAAAAAACGTTAGTCAGCATTTGACTCAATGATAAATTGTATTTCCTGACAAGGTCATTGATGAAGATATATCCCTGCAATGAGTAAGGGAAGTTGACGATCGAAAAGTTACAGTCATCATAATTATCATAGAGCTTTGTTGTTAGATTACTATTAACTTATTTTTCTAGTAAAATATCCAAATAAGAAATAGATGTTTAGACTCTGTGCTAATTTTTATTTTAAGCTCGCCGAAATATATCGTATCGACATAAGAATGGAAATAAAAAAAAACAAGATGTGTTTGTTTAACAATATGCGCCCGGTGGCAACAGAGTTCGAAAAAGCATATTCTTAGCATATAAGCCACAGTCAAGGTCACAAAGTCATTGAACCTAGTGTCATTTGAAAGAACTTGATTAGTGAAGTATGCATATCAAATATGAAGTCTTTATTTCTCATGGTTCAAAAGCCATGGTGAAGGTTCAAAAAAGCTATTTTTTGAAATAACATAGGACACAGACAAGGTCAAAGGGTCATTGACCTTGGTGTCATGTGAAAGTGCTTAATTAGTGGAGTATACATGCCAAATATTAAGTCTCTATCTATTTGCTGACAAAAAAGCTATGTTTAGCGTATATGTCACAGTCAAGGTCACAAGGTCATTGG